>NW_028186342.1:350771-416431 GCF_003343005.1 Rhea americana
TTTTTTAACCTTTCAGCTTGGTGCAAGCAATCAGGCACATGAGCAGCCCCCAGGTGTTGGTCTTTCTAGGAGCCAGCTTTGAATACCTGCCCTTCCAGTGCCTTCCATATCTGGTTGTACCATTTCTTACTGCTCCAGAATCTGAAATATTCTGTGGTTTATTTATCCACCTAACCACACTTTGCCACTGATCTTTATCCTTTGCATTCTTCCTGACTAGCACATCAAAACTGGAAGTGTGAGACACATTAGTCTCCCACTGGCCTGCAAGATTTTAACACTGCATAGCTGAACTTCCCTCACAGCTACCATCTTTGCTTCCATTGCAGCTATCCTGAAGAGTGGTTTATCAGAGTGGTCCTGCAGCTCTTGAATAGAGCAAGCATGGTGATTTCAGAGCAGCTGCCTCCACTCTGCCAAAGAGGAAATCAAAGTTATGTTCTGGGGGAATCCTCCAGCAAAAATAGCAAGCACAGAACTGTTCTACCCATGCTTCAGTCTCTGTTATTGCAGTAACCTGTAAATACCTCATCTAAGGGGGTGTCCTTGAAATGGACAGCAAGCCCTCCAGGATGTCCAGGAAAAAACATGATTCAGAAGAGAATACTTCTGAAAAGCAGTGCCACAGAAACATCGTTTCAGCAGTTCTGATTGTTAGGAAATCACATTTGGGGCTAGCACTTTTATGGTAAGAATTTGACAGTAGATGGGAGATCTCATTCCTGTGCTGTAATCAGCAAGCCTTGGGTATTCACCCATGAAAAGACTAAGCAAATCAACCTCTGCATGTGCAATCAAAAGCACAGACACTATCTTTCACACTGAAGGGGACTGTTGGTTAGCTAGGTCTAAACTCTACCTGACTCAGCTTTGCACACATTTCTGCAGTTCCTGGAGTAAGCTTTGGTCACCAAGACTTTTTCTTTGCAGGAATTATTTTCCCCATGAAACTTCCCAAACTGCAGCCTGCACATGTTGCTTTAAACTCCTTTGTTCAGACACTTCACATTTAGAAATGGTAAGTACTACAGCGTTTCATGCACGTTTTAAGGCAACAAACAAAAAACCAACCTTTTAAATGATTTTTAATAATAATAAAGCCCAGAGATTATGGCATCCTTTGGGATTGCATAAAATCCTGCATTATCAAACCAGTCATAGCTAACACAGGACAACAAAAGATCTATGTCCAAGCCCTATACTGCTATGTTCGTACACCCTAGATGAGCACTGAGAACACCAGACTGCACAGGGATGCACTTGTTCCTGCTGCCACTAATGCTCTTCATAAAAGAAGCTGAATAATCACTGGGCTGGTGTTATAGCCCAAAGGTCAAAGTAGTACCTGGAACATAAAACAGTCAAGTTCAAGCCATTACTCCAACGAACACGGAAAGACTTAGAGAAATGACACAGCTGCAGCTGAGCAGACTGGAATGGACTCACTCAAGGACAGTCAGGACCCAGCCAACCACAGCATGTGCTGAGGACATGTGAGGTGGTGTCAGCCCCTGGTCTGAAACAGGCAGGCATGGGCTCTGAGATCCCACAGGAGAACCAAGCAAAGGCAACATTTCTGTTCTTTCAATTTTTCTTCTGTTTCCACCACCTGGTATCTCTTCTCCACCCCTCAACCTCCAAAAGAAACCAGTCCCTCAGGTATACACTTGGCCACTTCAAATCCAGATAGGCTATGTTTGCACAGATACATCACCACCAGCTGCTCTATATTCAGCACTATTTTTGTGGAAATGCAAGACAGTTGAGTAGACACAGATTTCTGGTTTTACAGCAGAAAACCCCAATTAAAAATATCAGAATCTTAATGGTTTTGAATGCAAGAAGCAAATAGCCTTTTAAAATTAGCTTGTGAGTTAAAAGAGTTTAGGATCTGCAGTAATTTAAGATAGTGAAAGCTCCTCCAATTTGCTTTTATACTTATTTTACCACAGTAAAATGTTTAGCCAAAATAAATAAAGCAGGACTTCCACCAGTTGGGTTCTTATGCTAACAGGTTGATCTTCCAGCAGTGATATCAGTGAGAGGAAACAAGGCAGCCAGCTCTGCTGAATTGCCCCCTTAGGGACAAAGGCAAAAGACGATAAAAAGCAGAAGTTGTAAGATGCATCTTTTCCTACCTCATTTAAGGAATGTTTAAAAAACATCTTCCTTGCATCTTATTAAGAGACAAATTCTGAAGCAACTCTATCAACAGACAAGTGGCCTTAGAGCCTAGATAAATCAGTACATGATGAGATCTACATCAGGCACTTCAGGTCAGGAAACAGAAACTGCAGTTGAAGATCGCTAGAAATTCAGTGGTACTGAGCACTGAGTTTCCTTTTCACATAGAGTGGCTTGCTCCATGATATTTACTCACTTCTAATTTATTTCTGGGAATGATCTCAAGAACTGACGTTTAGTATATAAATAATCAAAACCCAAGAGACTGAGAGGACTGTAAGATCCTGCATCCTCTTCTATGGAGCTAGAATAGCTGAGACACTCAAGTTAACACACCTTGGCCCTAGCTAAGCCAAGAATTAGACACAGGGCATTTTCAGCAACATGTCCTCAGTGTTATAATTTGTTTCTTTCATTCTGTCAGTGCTCAAACTTGTTGACCTTCCAATCATACTTGCCCTTTCTATCCTCATCTTTGCTTTCTGGGAGGATAGCAGTTTTATTACAGGGCAATTGGGAGTGTTCTTAGTATAGTCATTTGTCCAAGGCAGTTACTGCATTACTGTTACTGATCAAACAGTAACAGTGAGTTGGGACTCGGGTTAAGTGGCATTCCTACTTTTGGAATGCTGAAGGCCAAACAGAGGCACATTAGCAGAGCTATGAAAAGAAAGCCTGCAAATTGAAGGCAACTCTGCACACCGACTGTCTACAGGTTCCAGCTGGGGCAAGCCTGAATGTTAAATATATTTATACTAAGGGGCAAGCAAATTAAAGAATCCAGCCAATATTTATGTTTTCTGAGAAAGATGAAGCAAAGTAAGGAACAGGGCTATAATGTATGAGTATCTGGCAAAGTGATAGCTTTTGTGATGAAGAAATTTAAATTGATTCACTGCCTTCCTCCTGATATAAAGGAGGAATATTTTAGCAAGACAGTCCGTCATAGCTGCTTAAGTTTTGGCACTGGAAGGTAATGCTGCAGCGTTTCAAATCAAAGCTGAAAGCACCCCCAAACAGCTTCATAAAAACAGGTCTGCTTTCAACACATTCATTTAAATCATCCAGCCAGATTTTTGACCAGCAGAAGTCCAAATCCTAGCCAGAATAGTTAGAGTTGTATGAACAGGTACCCAGCAATAACGATCATCTGCGTTTCCACATCATACATTGCAAGCAAAAAGGTATACAAGATCTGATCCAAAAACTCTATCACTGTGCTAATGCAATGCCCAAACTAACGAGCCTTGCCAAGCAGCAGAGTGTATTAGCACAGCTGAGCACTAACACTACCACGTGGTTTTCAGTCACCACAAAGAGCACACAGTGCTTGTTCACCTCCTCCTGTGATACCCCAGGTAAACAAGAGCACACAGGAGCTGGTCCCACTGCATAATAAAATACAGATAGAAATGAAGACCTGTACCTTTAAAGTTCTTAAGCATTAAATCACTGATGCAGAGCTGCAATTATATCAAGTTATTCTGCCAACATGAATCCTGGAGATAGACATCCAAACCAGCAAAGCTGATTAGTAGTGTGGGAGCTCCCTGCATGCTCCTTCAAAACACAATTAAAAAGAGTTTTATTCACAGTAACACAGGGGTTACAGGGTCAGAAGAGTTTCCATTTCAAAAGGCAGCAGGATACAAACTAGCAGAAAAGAGGAAAGTAAATTACCCGGATCTTGTGCTAAAAATATCATGGGTATTTAAGCAGCTAGGCTTAATTTCTTACCTAAAATTTATCCTGCTAGTTCTAAAGAAAGTAAGACAGGGCAAACCGGTGCCAGAAAGAACCCTCCTATGCTATGATGGTGAACCATGACTGTTCCATCTATGCCAAGTACAGATTCTGCCATTTTTCTTCAGTTTTTGTGCTTCCCTACCCAATCTCACAAAGAACATAATATTCAACTTTCTGCATTTTAAAACCTACTATGATTAAAATAGAAATAAATAGGTCAAAAAAAGCATCCCCCCCACACAAAAAAGAATATTGTCCTGCATCTGGCAGCCAGCACCTCGTTATCTTGCCCCGTAGTTCTCTGCGTGGTCCGCTCTGGATGTAGGCAGCTACCTTTCTGCAGGCTTCAAGGAAGAAAAGTGCTTTTACTAGATTATATATTTTTAACTGAAGCAATACGCAGAGTTTCTGTGAAAAGTGGTTCTGCAGAGACAGCAAAACCTTTGAAAATTTACTTGGATATAACTTAGGGAAGAAGAGCTCACAGAAGCCAGCCAATACCAAGTCAGAAAAGTTTTGTAAACATTAGTCAAAACAGCATGAGAGTTGACTTCAGCTAAGTCGTAACAACTGATGGATCCTGCATTATCAGCTGGTTTGAGGTGTTCAAAAGCTGTGTGGCTTTCCTCAGCCCAGTAAAATTGTCTCCACTTGTGTGATGGGACAAGAAGGGAAAGATCTTTCCTCAATCCCCATCATATCAAGAGGCTTCTCCTCCCTCATTTCTTAGTGCTAACACAGCAATGGAAGCAGGGAAGGGCTTTTCTCCATAGTTTCTCTAAATAGGTCTATGGAAATAAAATAATCCCTTTCTGAATAGCCTTGTTTCAGAAAGCTGAAATTCTGCCTGAATTCATTTGTCATTATGGCAGCCTTGAAAAAAAAAAACTATTATATATTAAAAAAAAGATTTAATTTCTAGGGTGCAGCAGACCCTAGTCTGGTGAGGAAAAAGACAAATGAAGCCAGTATCTCGCATGCAAAATTCTGTATTCATTCCTTCTCCATTCCCACACACCACATAAAAGCTTTAAGGGTGCAGTCAAAGAGGTGGGGTGAAGCTGAGGGGCAAGGGACAAATTTAACTAATCACTCTCCAAAATTTGAAAGAAAGTTTTGCAATAGCTTTGAAACTGTGATGATCATTTCCTACCACACTGAAGTTTCTCTTCATATACTCCCCTCCTCCCATCATCAAGACAACTAAATATGTTGGAAACTCATGTAGCACCCAATTTTTCATATATTTTCAAATACCTTTTCTTTATATTTCAGATAGCTAATTATAATTGGTTAAGCTACCTGTGCTCATGCACTTTTTAATAGTGAATAAAAATAGTTAATAAATAATTAAGCCTTTTCTGCTTTATGGCATTAAGACTTTCACGGGAGCCTTCTTTTGCTTCTTTAATTCACAATACAAAGACGGGTAATGAAATAGTTGTTTTAGTAATGACACATCTCTGTTTAAAAAAAATCATAAGATAACTACTAAAATTACTATAGAAAATACATATCAGAACCACTGAGATAGTTTAACACTCTGCATTTCTAACATTAAATCTTTTAACCAGGTAAGACCCTTACTAGTATTAAAAACATTGCTAATTCCTTTGATTAGTAGCAGGAAGATGAATCCTGAGACATGTTTCCTCAGGAAAAGAAGAGTTTCCCCCCTGCCTTTTATTACAACCCTATATGTATGGGTTTTATGCCTAAACTACTTAATTTATATATGAATTTATACATTATACTCATTGATTATATAATACTTAATGTACATTATTTTATTACATAATATTATAGTTGAAACATTTCTATACCATAGCATTATCCGTCACAATGCTGTCCAACCTTAAGACAACAAATATTTTACAAATAAAGCTGAAGTTATGTTTGATAAGAACGTTTGTTAGCAAATGTCCTTTCAGTTGGTTCATGAACATTTAAACTTAACATATTAATGCAATATAGTGTTAGTTGCTCATATCACTCTGAATAGAAGTCACATGCCTTTTTACCTTATGCTAAACTGTTTTTTCCTTACTTGATGCTCATGTCAAAGGTCTAAACATTCTCCCATTTTTTAAAGAAAATAACACAGTTTTAATTAGGGTTTAGAACTGTTTGCACGCCTGAATTGACATTAGTGATAATGAGACTTCAAGTACCTTATTATTAAGGCTTCCATAGGCCTGAAAACATTTTAAACTCAGAGACACAAGAAAATATATTCAAGGAGGTTACAGAACTTATGCCCAACTCACTAGGAATGCTTTTGCCCCTTCTCGCATGCAACCATTTCCATGCCTGATCAGCCTCAGCTCACAGTATTTTGATACCATTGCCCTCTGCAGCAGAATCGCACACTTCCTAACCAGCTTGCAGAGATTGCTGCAATATGCCTCAAACCAGTCTCTCCTACTTCGAGATCTTAGGGACACATTCAGGGTAACCTGGTGGATGCTAACTAAGAAACAGTAATATCTAGCAGGAAGTAAGCCAGTAGAGAAAACTTTATCTGGCTTTTTTTTAATGTATTACTTAGTGGGAAGCAGAATATGTAAGTCTAGGTACTAGCTTTTAAAGAACTGAAAATCTTTCATTTCGATAGCATTAATGAGCCTGTTTTCAACCCACAAAAAGCATGATATTCTTAAATAAGGTTGCAGAACTCCATCTGTATGTCTTTTTTTTCTCAGTCTTGGCATTTCAGCACACCAGAGACACACACTCAGATCCCTCTGCTGCAGACACACACTCAGATCCCTCTGCTGCAGACACACACTCAGATCCCTCTGCTGCTTCCTGGTGCCTGCATGAGACCTGGCCAAGCTGCAACACAGACCAGCTCAGTGTCGGTGACAAACTTCATTCTCAATTTCTTGGAATTTGTCAGCCACCATGAGACAACCTGAGTTTTGTATGTAATTTCACACAGCCTTTTTCCCTCCACTCTCCCTTTGCTGTCCATGACTCCTGCTGTCCCACTACTTCCTGAGCTCTGGCCCTTGGGAAAGAGAACAAGAGGCAAAATGTTTATAAGCCACAGACTTGTCACAAACTGCACCCAGCCAAAGGGCTGACAGTAGCATTCCTGCTCTTAGTCTTATTGATACCAAAAATCTTCAGATGCTTTCATTTTTTAAGCAGCCTATTCTTCTGACCAACTAAATCGAGATGCCCACATCCAGTGGATGTCAGTAGGGCCATGCATTGTTTTTCACCCAAAGAGCATAGCCCATTATAAATAACACTAAAACCTTCGTGAAGATGATTGTCCTTTCTACAGCTTACAGCCTGGAGGCTTCATTATTGCATTGACCATAATTCAATTCATCCCTTCCTAAAAGGTCTATTTCTGCAACCAACCCCCACCCTTGAAAATACACTCAACTAATAATTTCCGATTAATGCAGTCAATTACTAACTCTCCCCCAGCCCCTTACTATCACCTGATTGGGCCAGAATGGAAAGGAAGCAGCGACTAACCAGGGAGGGATAGAAGTAGGGGTAAAATAGCAATAAAAAGTAATTACATAAAAATGCTAAACATATTACATCTTTTAGTTTGCTTAGCCCAGTGGGCTTGACAATTCCAGGTTCTGCCATTGTCCACGCTCAGACAGACAAGAATAAGAGAAACAGGGAAAGGATCTTTCAATAAGATTATTAAATCAGTGCATGAAAAATAAGTCGTCATTACATTGCAAAAAGGGAGAGAGAAACTCGCTGAAATTTCTTTCTGCAGATTTGCCTTTGTGATCTGCAAGGTGCTGTTCTCCTGCTTACACTCTGTTACCCTGGCAACGTACTCCTGTAAAATAAAGATTATTAAAGCGCATATGATTATTTGGCCGCACAGTGAATGAGGCAGCCGCTTCTGAAATTCCTTATCAGAGAAATTCAATTTTAGGCCAAATTGTGTTTTCACTGCCTCTCAGCTTCTCCCTCCCCCCTGCAATACCAATAAAACCATCATCTCCCCAGCTGTACATGATATTTTGTCACTAACTCTTTCACGTCTTTTCTTTTCCGTTCCAGGTCTTATTTTTATTCTGTGAAAGCAGAATGCTTTTCCCAATTTGTAGAGGATTTTCTTCCCCCCTCTTTTTTTTTTTTTTTTTGACAACCTCAGCCTTTTTGTCCCTGCATATGCAGCTAGCATCCGTCGGCAGCCGCCCCTTCCCAGTAACGGCGGCAGCAAGGGCGTTTCTCCGGCAGTCCCAGCCAGGCGCTGGGGGTCCGAGGGCCAGGATGGGGGTCCGAGGGGCTGCGCGAAGCATCGCAAGCGCATGACCCTCCCTCACGCCCGCGCGTCTCCTCACGGAGCCTGATGGCTGCAGAGGTCCGGGCTCGCCCTGCGCGCAGCTCGTCCCCAGGGCGTGCTGCGGGGCTGGCGACGGCGCCGCGGGAGCTCCTGGCGCTAGCGCACCGCGCGCGGCGGGGCGCCCGGCCAGCCACCGCGCGTGCGGGCGGAGGGGGTCCTCCGAGAGCCGGGGCGGCCCCGCAGGGCAGGCCCGGGCGGACGGCCCCCAGCAGAGGGGCTGCCCGGGGGCCACCGCCACCAGCTCGGCGCGCTGGCACCCGGCACGGGCTGGCTGCCTCCTGGCACGCCTGCACCCCGTCTGCGGAGCCGGCAACGGACGGACCGTGACGGGCGCCTCTCACCCACGTCAGCTGAACCAAGGGCAAGGGGCTTTTTTCCTGGATGCTCTTCAGGCACCTACAGCGTCATTTCACTACAGAGCGCCATGTTTACTCACAGCCGCTACTTGCGTTATTTCTGTACCACAAACAGGCCTTGCGCTACCACCCAGGCCCTGAAGGGCGGCTTTCCCCGCCGGCCGCCCGCGCCGTGCAGCGCCCGGAGGCCGCGCTCGGCCGGGCAGGGCCCGGGGCCGCCGGCGGCGCGGCGCGGCGGGGGCTGCGCGCTCGCGCTGGAAACGCTGAGTAATGCGGCGCCGCCGGGCCCGGCGCCCCGCGGAGCCCCCGCGCAGCCCCCGCGCAGCCCCCGCGCAGCCCCCGCGCAGCCCCCGCGCAGCCCCCGCGCAGCCCCCGCGCAGCCCCCGCGCAGCCCCCGCGCAGCCCCCGCGCAGCCCCCGCGCGCAAATTAACGCCAAACTAGGGCCAGAGCGGGGCGCGAAGCGGCCGCCGGACGGCCGAGGACTTGTTGCTGCACTCCACCCGCTGCGCCCTGACACCTCGCCGGCTCCGGGCGCTGCGCAGAGCCAGCCCTGCAGTTCTGAGTATCCCCCCGCAGATTAATTAAAAAACAATGAACCTTTTAAGCAGATAAATGAAAATATAAAATTGCATTACTCTATCAAAGCAGAGATCTCTGCACTCTGCGAGGAAGGGGGGAACACCAAGGAGCTACTAGCAACTTGCTCAAGTCCCTTGCTTACCTCGCCACAGCTGGGGGTTGAAATTAAAATCACACCAAGGTAAATGCATCTGATTCACAGCACACAAGGGATTCTGCTTTTCAGGTAGTAGAAAAAAATTACATTAACTCCAGAAAGGAAATGAAATTGCTGCTTTTAATACTAAACTTGTAATTGTTCCTATTTTTCTCAACATTTAATAACTATGAGCCTAAGCAACCAACAGCCTTTGTGCAACTATTAGTGGGCAACTGCAGGATGACAGAACATTTCTGAAGGCAATACAGTGAAGATGAAAGTGATTCTTACACTAACATATATGCTTTATGTTTTAAAGATGAAACAAAGGGGAGGCACAATTACCCCAAAATTTTGAATATCTGAGCTCAAGCCATGACCTACTGAAGCTTCCCATACCTTTACATCTCCTCCCCTGTCTTAAAATGAGGAGAACAGCAGTTTCCTACCTTACAGATAATTGCAAGGATAAGTACCTCAGAGGCTGAGAGCTAGTTCATAGATAAAATGCTTAATCTGGTCAGCAGAGAGTACCCCCAAAACAGCTTCTAGTGTTCTTCTGCTCAGCAGAAGATAACTATAACCAATAACTAGAGCAGAATAAGAAAGGAGACCAAAAGGGGAACAGTAAGTTTCAGCAGAAATAGTATGATTCATTAAGGCCACACTAAAGCTTTTTTTTTAAAAAAAATCATCCCCTATCCCACTGCAGCGTTAAACAAACCACCAGTTGAACCCTAGAAGCAGCAGTAGGCAGTCTTAGACAACGCTCAGATACCATCATTCCCTGCACAGAACAGGGCATGGCTTCTGGGTGCACTGATGGACAATAAGCAGCTCCAGTTTGGCCACCATCAACCTAGATTCTCTCAAGCTCTTTTATTGCCTGAACCAAATCATCATGTTAGCCACTTAGATTGCTTATGCAGGGCTGCAAAGCCTCACTTTCCAAAAATTAATAGGCTCAGTTAAAGAAACTAGTATTTCTATAGCAATTTCTAAAGGCCTCAAACAGTTAAAGCCCTTCTCATTTTAGAGTATAAAATACACAAAGAAAGATCCCAGTTCCAAAAAGCTAATAGTTTAAAACAGTTAATACAAGGGTCCAAGGACAAGCGTAAGAGTGGCACAAATCAGACCAAAGGTCCCTGCAGTTCAGTATCTTGAGTCTGACAATAGCCAAAAGCAGGAGCCTAATGAAGAGCGTAAGGAAAAGAGCGACACACATGATACTTTGCCCAAGTGCTTTCCAAAGATTCCCTTCATTTGCTGGTCAGCACTTCCCAAACTAGAGACAGTATCTCCCTACTTAAACTAAAAGATAGAGAAGAAAAAGGAACAATGATAAGCATGACAAAAGGTAGACCAATTATATGTAATTTATATTAAAAAGATAACGGAAACATGTTCTTACCTGATACTCATGCAAGAAGCTGATGTGCCCCCAAAATAAGATTTTTGTGGGTATACTGGATAGGCACTGTAGACAGCAGGTGCAAGGGCCTCTCTAGAAGCATGCAGTACTTGTACGGTGTCTGGTCTCTCAGAAAGAGAAGGCAGTCTTCCAAACTGAAATCACTGCACATACAACTAGGCTGTTCTTGGAGTTATGATCACTGTGACTTTTTCAAGTTTCTTTGCTCTCACTTACACCTAACACTATTTCCTTGGCCAACACTATTTCCTTGGCCAACACTATTTCAAAGAGCCAGTAAAAATACCACTTTCTCTGTCTCAGGCTTTCCAGTAGACTGGCATATATAAACATTGACAGAAATAAACAGTTTGTAGTTGAGTAAGAAAGTTCCTTTTTAATAGGAAAGTAAGAAAATAAAGCTTTAATTATTTGTATTTCTCAAATGAAACAAGTTTATCATACGATTAAAGATCTACAATGGAACAAGAAATTTGATAAGGATTACATTTTTCATTGTTAGATTACCAGTCTTGGACCATCTGGAGCAAATTACATTAGTGGTCACAGTTTCTAGGAGCTAGGAAAAAGTCTTCTACAGACTGGAGAAATCATGCCATGAAAATAAGAGAATCTGTAAAGGATCTAGGGGGAATGGACAAACAGTTGACTATAAAGTCTGAGTGTCTATGGTTCTGGTGTCCGCATTTTTAGGACAGTGGAAAATTGGAGACAGTGCAGAGAAGAGCCATAAAAATTATTTGAGAGCTAGAATAAATGCCTTAGAATGAGAGACTTAAGGAGCTCAATCTGTTTAGTTTATTAAAAAGATCAAGAGATGGCTTGATTACGATGTATAAGTACCTTCAAAGAGAGAAAATACCAGGTCCTAAAGGGCTCTTTAATCTATCAGAGAAAGGCATAACAAGAATCAATTGCTAGAAGCTGAAGTCAGACCAGTTTAAATTAGAAATAAGGCAGAGTTTTACAGAGAGAACAATTAGACAAAAAAAAAAAGAAAGAAAAAAAGAAATAAGGCAGAGTTTTACAGAGAGAACAATTAGACAAAAAAAAGAAAGAAAAAAAGAAAATTTATCTAAGGAAGAAAGATTCTTCACCTTTTAGTATCTCCAAATCAAGACAGGATGCCTTTCAGGAAAGTTAGCTTTAGTTTAAAAAGCAGCTCAATACAAGGGTAATTGAGTGATATTTAATGGTTTATCATAGGTAAGGAAAGCTCTAACATTATCTTGAAGGCTTGAAATTTGGCAGCAGATAGCCCTGGCAACAGATACATACCATTTCCATTGTGAAAAAAAAAACCTGCCTAAATCTGGCTACATTACTGACCTTAAAGAAATAAAAGATTGCATGTGCCAATGAGTGACCTGACAGTTTCACAACTGGTATCACCTCCCCTTACTAGCACATACCAGCTTCTAAGGACTCCTCATGCTGACCAGAACCATTTTGCCATGCAAAATCACTTTAGACAAATCTGCTGAAGCCCAGGGCCACACAAATGAAGCGATACTTTTGACTTGCTAAGAAACATTCTTTTATGATTGGAGTTGAGCTATAGCTACCAGCTTTAGCTGAAAACACAATCCTTCCCTTTGGATGGAACCAACTGGTGGGAATGGGTGTTCAGGGCTGGCAGGCGTCTGACCATTCACACTAGCTTCGAGACTGAGCTGTCTGTGAGCAATATTACTTTCATGCAGAAATGGACCACAAAATATATATCAGTTTCTACGATCTTGAGCTTTCTACCAAGCCCCTTTTCTCAAGAATGCTTACTGTTACTATTGAATTGGTTTACACATTGCTACCAAGGTCTAAAATAGTGTTTAGTCCATCTTGGAGTAATCAAGCAACTGCTCTCCTCAAACCAACCATTTCAGTAACTTCAGTTCTTAGCACCAGAGGCAAAATTCAGCACTGACTTGCCCTAGTTTACTACCAGGCTTACACAAAATCAGGGTACATAGTTCTTGATGTTCAGTCTGTTGTCTCGGACAGCAACAGATCAAGCTGCTGTAAGGACAAAGGAACATCTGAATGCTTCCTCTGTTGAAGCAAGCTGAACCCCCTTGTACTTTGCCGGCAGCCCTGAGGCACATAACAGATCAGGTGGAGAACAATGTTAGTAAACAGTACCACAACAGGCCTAGATACACCATGCTAAAGCAGATAGACATGTGAAAGTAGGTTGTTCGCAAGCAGAGCGGCGCATTCATTGTAGGAATCAAAGAAACATGGGAAACCAGGACTACAAAATAGGTTTTACTATAATTAAGTTATATACCAGTTGCAGATTTAGACTAGGCTAAAACCTATTATGCTGTACATGAGGAAGAGTTCATGTGCTTATATAAGTGACAGGGAGTACAGAACTTCCCAGGATCATTACTTTTTTTTTTTGTTTGTTTGTTTTATATCTTTATCATATTCCCTCTTGAAGATCAGAATACCAGTCTTTGAGATCCTTTTTATGAAAGAACTTCTGTGCCATGGTCATTGTCCTCATCTTTCTGTGAGCATCTAGCTCTACAAGGGCCCTTTCAAAGGCAACCATTGTTAGAATTTCTTCTAAAAAGTGGCATGTATTTTTCTCAGATTCCCTGAGGGAACAAGCTGCAAATCAGAGTGCCCAAAGACATCTACGTCCCCTAGGAAAGGATCATGATTAAATCTTACATCAGTGTATGACCTACTGTGTTGGAATCTGTAGGATCCCAGTGTAAGCAGAGTAAACGATGGAACTGATACCTAAAGGCCTTCCAACACACAAACTGTGTTGCTCAAATGATTCCAATCCATGGGCCTAAACACAATAAAGTAATCTGTGTACAGCATTGCTAACATGATACAAATGAACTGACAAATGAACTGTTTCACAAAGAGCTAGAACAGGGCAAATCCTCACCAACCACCACAATATAGAAAGTTTCCAGAAGTTGAACAGATTCTATGCTAATTGGATTTGTGATGTACAGACTGCCTATTGCTTCCAGGGAGGAATGCTTCTTACAGACATTGCTTGCTGATACAGCATGTTATCCTGCACATCACTTAGACACCCCCTCAGAAGAGATTTAAAAGCACAGTTCTAAGATTCATGATGCAGCTATGAAGTAAGTATCTTTCCTTCCAGGGAAAGTAGCCCTGCACAACCAACATTACCCAGGCCTGCTTCCTATCCTACAAGTCATGTAGGACAGAGAGAAAACACAGAACCTATCATTTGAAGATCCCCTTGCAGTCAGGAATCTAGAGAAAGGAACACATACATCACTGAGTCTCAGGCATACAGTTAGAATTGCTAGCACCTTTGTGAAGGGACCCAGAGTAGAGGTCTAAATGGGTGTGTAGAGGTCTAAGTGGCTGTATTGAAAGCAGAGATGGTTGACAGGCATGTCTTACAGCAATGTGGAAACAGGATCCCTGAAGGTCAAGAGCTACAAATCAGTCTTTCACAGTCATGATAATTGACAAAATCATCCTGCTGAACATGAACCTGCAAATGCTTTCTTCATCAACATTCATTCATTTCTTCTGCATCAGCTTTCTTAAGTGTAGGCTGGGTCTTCATTCCCTTTCATTCCTCTTTGACACCTACTGTCAGAGGTTTCATTCCTATGTTGCAAAGTACCTTATCGTACCAGTTCTGATACGAGCTGAGAACATACCTCTTTTTGAAAAGGGACTTAGTCAGAAGATCAGTGGGAACAAATGGAGCAGACTGACCCAGAACATCCTCAGTGATGGTACACAAGAGTGATATGAATGTTACCACCAACACTTCCCACAATTGTGAGCTATTCCTATTGCTGAATAAATGAGATAGCATAAGCAGCAGTCTGTGGTATTTGTGCCTTCTAAGCGCAACAGGTTACAGCCCTGATCTGGATACAGAAGATGACAAAAATCACTAGTGCAGCCTCCACAGAAGGCAACACAAGGCATTTCTGCCCAAATGAAAAAGAGCAGACCTCCCTCCAGCCCATCCAAAGAGCAGGTAGGAACATTCCAAAGAACATCAATTGGTTGTGGAGACCTTAGAAGAGTAACATCTCATCCATCCTAGACCTAAGCCAAGATGGTGATCTTCTGTAAATAACAATGCCAGAAAAGAGGTAAAATGCACTGCCCTGAGGGCAGTCCATAGAGATCCTTTGAGGATCCAAGTTACTGAGCAGAAGGAATCTTCAGAAGTGAGGTAAGAGAAGCAGAGTCATCTATACTTCTTGATGGAAATAGAGTGCAATTATTGAATACTTTTGCCTAGCACCACTATTCACGGGACCTTTGGTGAAAGCCCTAGATTACCTCAACTGTATGTTGAATTGCATTAGATAAGCCAAGAAGAATTCAAAGTCCTTCCCAAATAGTCATTATACTCCATCTGTTCTCAGTGTCATAAGAGGACAACAGACTAGAGACTGCCAGAAAATCTTAATTAGGCTTACAGCTGCTTCTCATTAGCTGGGGGTACATTTCAAGTGCTGTATGGTGCAAGACAAAAATTAGATTTTAATTTCTTCTCCAGAAAAATACTCAATGATGATTGTCCTCTTTAGATCATCCTGAAAGGGTGTGTTCCTCATCCCATACATCAGAAACCTAATCTTTCCCTAAGAAAGCAGAAGCAGCAGCTGCCTAAACAGATTAGGATTCTTTAAGAACATTTGTTAACATTAATTTCCTCTGATTCCACATTCAGAAGTGGGAGAGAGAGAAAGCATATGGGAGCCAAAATTGGTAGAGCCATCTTACTCCACAACCACTCGTTCTTTGGGACAGTCAAGTTAGAAAAACACTGTCACAGAAGAAAGCTGAGGTAACACAAAGACAACAGCTCAATATGACAAGAGCAGCAAGACTGAATCAGTACCAGTGTTTTCACTGAAGTCTGTCTAAAGCTACATCTGCATTGGGAGGACTTACTGGTTCAGTCTCATCTCTCTGGGGTAGCTAAATTCCCTTCTTAAGGAACATGGGGGAGTCATTTGAGAATGGTAAAAAGGTTCTTGCATGGTAGCAGTGAGTGCACAGAGCTGCAGTCATGCCTCTGCAGCCATGTTCTCTGATAAGAATCTAAATAAAACCTGCTGTCACAACAATAGTAGTGACCCAAGAGCCTGTGACAAAGCCAGTTATGGAGAAAGAGGGTCAATGAAGACTCAAATTCTTTTGTGCTGAGTACAATGTAAGATACGGAGCAGTGCCAAAGAAACACTTGGTGCTAGATGCCAAACCATCAGTTTGCATCAGCTCTGGCAGCAACTGACTCATGAAAACAAGTTGCTGAAGGTGAAAGAGAATGGGACTACTTCCAAGCCTACCACTTAGGCTTATCACCAGACAACCAGAGCCAGAGTTTTCTGAAGCAGAGCCCAGCAACCAGACTCAACACTCATGAGCTTCTGAAGTGAACCACAGAGTCTAGGAGGCCTCAGAGCAAGAAACTGGGAGCTAGAAAGTAGAGGAGACTCAAGATCTGCCGCCAATTTCTCTGGAAATTGGTTCTAGGGACATTCATTGGGTGCATGAGCATATGACCAGTGTTATTTATTAAATCTTATTGCTACAAGATTCAGATGTGATGTCAGCTGAGAAAGAACAGCCCCAAGTCAGTGACTCACTTTGACTGTACATTTGACTTCCTACATCAAGACAAAACCTATGCATCAATGAAATTGAGAAAAAAATCTAACTTGAATTAAGTGCCATGCTTTTACTATAGACATGATTTTTTTTAAGAAAATGTTATTTGACAATATCCTTTCCAAGGCTGAATTGTTCTACATCTTCTAATCCAATTTCAGTTGACTCAGTCAATGGACTTTTTATGATTTCCTCCATATCATGACGAGTCTAATAAAACTTGCTAATGGAGAATATAACTTGATATCCAAGATATATTTTCCTTCTTGTATTATGATCTTAAGGATTTCATTTGCACTCTTGAAACTCTGTTCTAAGCAATTCTTCTCCGTGGCTTCTGCTTATGCTCTTCAAATGCTTGCAGACAAGTACAACACTTTTATTTTGCCAAGTTAAACATATATAATTTTTTCCCTATTTCTTCATAAACCATTACTTTCAGCCCTTAAATGCAGCTTTACTAGAAAAAATTACTTTAGAAATGGTGTTGCAGGGACCAATGTTTACTAATCTGATGAGAATTATCCCTTTTTTTTCCCTCCCCTAAGTGCCAGTACTTTGTACTAACTGTATGATCTTTATCTGCGCACTCTGAGCAGTAATATGGGAAATATCTTCAGTTCAGAGTGTCAACCTCACATTTTGTCTTTATGTCATTTAGCTCTGAATCTACTTTTGCTATCTTGCATGCAAAAATTATTACCAAAAAAAAAAATCAGAGCACCATAGTTAATTTAACTGAATTCTATGACCGCTGTCAATATTTCACTATTCTCTGATCTGTGCATGTCAAACAGTATAGACAGCTGCTTTTGCTCTGGTCAGGTTCCATATTACTCATACAAAGCTGCAGATCTGACATGCAAATTGTTTTTTCCCTTTCAACTCATCCTTCCCAAATGTCCCAAAGTAGATTAATGCTAATGTTTTACTTCCATTTTATTCTTTCAAGCAGTACACAAAAGATACTGATACGGATTTGGAAGAGAAAAAACACAGAAAATTCACTTTAATTACCGAGGACACGATGAATACCAACACTTACCCTTAAACCTAGGATAAAGGTCACTGTACTATTGTCTAGCTCAAGTTCTGCATCACACACTTAGGTTTCACTAAATTCTAAGGCAATTAGCATTGAGAAGGATCTGCCCTACTTAGATTGTTTTAAATGTTATCTGTTTCCATGCATTGAAATATGCGCAGTGTGCTTGCAGGGATTCTTCAAGGATTCACTATCATGGTTTATCAACACAAAGTATTCATAAAGTCTCAAAGCAAAAAGCCCAAAGGAACATGTGTAAACTGACTTCAGAAGAAATCATGAAGACCTGAGGGAATTTTATATAAACATAAGGAGAAAAATTTGGTTATCAGAAACTCTTCCAATACTGACCATACTGAACTAATAAAAAAACCTGTGTGTTCTTGGAAAAGTACAGAAAAATGCAAAAGCAATGCAATACAGAATGAAGACCATATCAGAAGTTCCAGAGAACCAAATGATGAAGTATCAGACAAACTGCATGTCTGCATTTCAACTTTGTCAGAATTACTAGCACCTTAGTATGCTGGGATGGTTAGAATAGGTGAGAGAAGGGAATTTAAGAACATTCCACTAAAGTATGCTACACTCCTTCATACTCATAAGTTTAGGATGCCATTTTTATTAATAGATGAATCTGACATTTTCAGTCAATTCACTGCCTCAGATCTATAGTGTTCATTTACTGATTAAAAAACCTTTTACAAATTTAAATAAGTTCCAAAACTAGAAAAAAAAGGTTAAAATAATTTAAGATCCAAAGTAATAAGGTAGAATTCTACTAATTGTTGAGTACTGACAAATGATTATTTGTAGGCTTTAATAGGCTTCTAACTGGCAATGCTTAAATATCTGAAGATACAAAAACCTACTTTAGCATTCCTGAGGCATAAACTTTGCCTAAGCTTTTGCGAGATTCAGCCTCTCCCCCTAAAACACACAAAAGAAAAATATAGGCTATATTATTTCCTACAGTGAGATCTGTACATTGAAAGCCATGCTATAATAAAGAGCATCAAAATTGCAGTCTGTCTCTAGATTAAATTTGCTTAGTCTGCAAACCAAAAGAGGATTTTTCCCACCTTCTAGCTATGAAAGTCTGAAAATAATTTTGTGTTCTCTGACCACCCATAATATAGAATCTACAATCAAACCATAATTAACAACATTGCTGCTGCTAATGAATAAGCTAGGAAAGAATCTAGCTCACTCTTATCTAATGTTAGTTTTGCAGAGGGAAGAGAGAAAGAGAAAGACCAAGTAATATTTTGAGGTCAAAGTAAGGAACTGCATTACTATTCAATAAGGCAGTGACTTCCTAAGTATAATTAAGTATAACTATCTTTCTAACCATAACTAATTATACTTAGGAAAAGAACCTCATTAAAAAAAAGTCCATCTGTCTTTTGGACTTTCCTGGTTTTAAACTTTTCAAATAGGCATCCATTCACACTTCTTACTACCTCAGTCTTTTCCCCAAATGCTTATTTTGCCATTGTGACAGTGAGCACAAACTTTTACAGCAGCAGCAATGTATTCCATAAATGGGACCAAACATTAAATGAAGGCAGGTAATCATGCTGTCACCAACATCTGCAAGTTACATCTCTAGACCATCTCATAGCTGGATCTATGAGCAAATAGACAAGAAAGATAAACCAATGAGTAGAAGCAGCTTAGAAAATAGGTCCTGTTCATGCTCATATTTTATCTTAATTATAGCTACAGCAAGTTAAAGACACTTTGTTTTTTCATACCTCCTTCTTCAGTTTTGTCTACCAGTTCAACCTTTTCTGTCCCCAAAATCCACATAGCAAAGCAAAAACTAAAAACAAGATGTGTTCCCTTCCTCCTCTCCTCTACAACAGTGCAAGCTATTCTCAACATCAGGTCAATAACAACAGAACTAGGAGAAAGCTTTTCAGTATTAATTTTTTAAGTTAGTCCAATTAAAGATAACACCTTCAATCTCCCTGATGTTGCATTTTCCAAACATTTTAAAACATTGGGTACAAAATGCTGATCATGGAGAAAGCTGAAAGCTAGCTGCTAAGCTCTGCCAGGAGTAAAAACTTAGTCCCTAGAGAATTGGCTAGCATTTGACCACGTGATCCAGTGTGCTACACCAACCTTTGTCCTATTCCAAGGGCTTCCTTTAATCCAATTGTTTAGATACTGCCTGACGTTATTATCCCAGATCTCATTACCACGTTGCAGAAGAACAGACTGTAGGTCCTGAATTGGGAATGAAGAAAAGACTGTAAAATGAAGTCAGTTCTGACACTGGTTAAACTAAAAGTCTAATAAAACATCTTTACCATAACAGCAAGTCCATGGAGCTTGAGAGAAGGATGAACAAAGAGGAGCGATGGAAAAATAACAGTGATGTACTATCAAGAAACTACCAAGACAAAATCCAAAGCTCCTCTCTTCCTCCCATATTTTCAGTGTTGGTTTAGGCTGTCATGTGAAAGATGACCGGTGTCAAAATCCTGTTCAGAGACCTATCTACTTTTATTGCAGCTGCAGACAAAAATGTCATGAAACAATTTACTAATTTCAACGGTCTTTGTTAAGCAAATAGTTTTCCCCAGTTTTATAATTGTTAAAGTATTGTCTGTCACTGTCTTCCATCTCTTCAGTTTCAGGAAGAAGCTCAATATTTTCCTCTTCCTAAATAATCAGAGTTGTAATCAAATTTAGCAGGAAAGCAGAAGATGAGATAAAGTTTCACCATATTAGTAACTGTGCATACCCTTCCTAAGAAAACATTTTATGAAATAATTCTAATTCATCTAATTCAGACTGCAGAGAGTTGCGAAGCATTGGTTTTGGCCCTTACAATAAATTCCATGAATTTTACTATGTGTTGTTAAAAGTATTTCCTTTCCTTTAAGTTAATTGTTTGATAACTTGTTGCCTGTTAGTTCCTGAATTTCAACAAACAGAAGTAATTGTCATCTATACATGTTTGTCATATGGCACAATCAAGCACTCAGAAGAATCTGATCACTACACCTGAAGAAGGCATACATGTGCACAGGCACCTCTCCCTCTTCTCAGTGCAAGATTTTGTTGGGAAGTGTATCAAACAGCTTTCACTTCTGCTCAACCACAAAACTCCAATAGCACTTGGAGCTCTGAAGAGGAAGATGAGGAAAGATGGTAAATACACACATGGACAACATAATGTGAAAGTAAGCAACCTTCTCTTCCTAGATTTTTTGTGTATGTACATTCACTCCGGGGGTGACTCCAAGCAGCATCTTTCCACATACTTCACATGTCATTGCCTGCCTGAAAGGTTTCATGACCTGCCTACTGGTGACAACAGCCTTACTCTGCAAGGCCCTGATGCTTCTGCACCTGCACAGCGCTCAGCAAATACAATAACTGCAGTGCCAAGGTGGGGGGCCTTCTCTCAGGAAGCTGCTGGAGTCACTTGGTTCTGCGCAACCCCCCTCTGTCCCCTCCTGGTAGTTTGACAGCTTCTTGAGCTTGACACACAGCCTGCTATCCACTTGGTGTATTCCTAGGTGAATCCTTCAACTATTTGGCTTTCAAAATAAACAATGGCTGTAATTATTTGCAAGGCTACTACTATTCTACCTGACTTGATTTTGAGGGCTGCTAGTACAATGAACCTTGGTTATAGTCCTCTAGAAGGTGACACAAGACTCTTGTAATAATCAACATGGAAAGAGCTATCTCAGTCTTAAAAGTAGAAATAATGAGAAAAAAAACACACCTCTAATCTTCTGGTTTAAAGGAAATTCAAATAAAATCTTAAGTTAAAAAAAGAACACACACACACTTGAGAACAGCCCCAAGACTCCAAAACAGGTAGAATGTGGAACAAATAAGATTGGTAGTAAAAAGTGTTCTAACTAGTAACAAAAACTAGACTTGGCATAAAGGGCAGTCTATGGAGGTCCAATACTGAGGCAGAAATTATGTCTTTACTGAAAATCCATGTTTGAATAAGTTTCATGATCTACAACATATAAGTTATTATTCAGTGTTTAAGATAAATATACTATAAGAAAGCTACTGAAGCTAGAAGAAATGTACCAAAAGCATGCAGCAGAAATAAAAGCACAGTGAAACTCTTGTAGCAAATTGTCTTGGATACTGCAGTTCCATCTCACTGACACAATGGTAGAAGAAAGCTGTGAGGTTACCACAACAGTAGGGGACCCCCTCTCATTATTAAAATTCCATTTCCTTTGTGTATAAATACCACCATTAACTTGAGAGGAGAAAAAGCATATCAGATTCCATCCCAGACAAAATTCAGATTCACAATTGTCCAAAGTGCACCTTTCTCAATTTTCCATGCAGATACTGTACAGTTAACCTTCGTAGTCAAACCTATAAAGGTGTGCTACAGCTCCACTAGCCATTTAGCCAGATAAAGACCATGACTCTCATATTGTACCTCCAGTTAGGACAATACCCAAGTAGTCCAGTACAGATTTTCATAGATACTCAGAAAAGCAATGAATCAGAAGTGCCCAAACCTGGAACCAGCAGAGTCATGCAAGGCTAGATAGATGGAGGACTTGCATTAGCAAAGATCAAATAGGGATACTTCCTTCATAGCTGAAATTGCACTGTGGACTAGATTATCCCATTAGCCCTCCCATGTGGGAAAGTGTACACTTTTTTTAATAAAAAGAACAAAGATCATTGATTTTTCTGTTTATAGAGAGAAAGAAAAAACTCAGGCAAAGCCCTCATTCTCTAGTTCTTGTTTTAAATAACGTATAGTTTCTTTTTATTGTTGAAACAATTGCATCTCAAACCACAAAGCTTGAATGTTCTTTAACTCACACATGTATCAGTGCAGAACTTCAGTAGATACATTTGTGCTATATAAGCCTTTCTGAATGAGGACAATGCCTGGCATCTGACAACTGGCCTTCTAACCTAAAGGAAGAAAGGCTGTAAAGCTTTAATACATTATCCAATTTATATATTTCTAGCAAAATGTTTACAATAGCAAAAAATATTATTTCAGCACACAGACCCTATGTAGCTTACTGACTGGTATAAGACTAAACTATTTCCATCCTTGAACCAACTACTCAGTGCAAATTTTAGGTAAGGAATTGCTGATCCAATTCTCTTAATTACTGTGCAAGAGACTTGACAAAGCAGCAGCAGAAGTAGGAAAATGTGGATTTAGAGAGAGTCCACAAGGAATGACAGCTTTAACTGAGTAACTTTCCTTTTAGCAGCACACTCACTACTGTGAGATTGTCAAAAAAAAAAAAAAAAAAAAAAAACTTGTAATAGTACATTAAGGGCTGCAGGACTGGTCTCTGGAAGTGGACTGCAACAGGTCTACCAAATGGTAGCATTCTATATTTCTGTTATAATTTGAAGAATTTGATACCTTTGCAAAGGGTAGCACAAACACCTCAAATGTTTATTCCAAGGTAAAAATATTTTTGGTTTAGTTTGTGTATGACTCACTAGCAGCTTCCTAGGTTTATCCAGATAATTTGTGAAGTTCATTAAAAAATATACTTAATAAATTTACCTAAAAAACCCATAGAAGAACACTACTGTTCAGAAAATAGGAATGCCAATTAAGTTAAGGCTATTAGCATTAACAGAGGCAATTTCCTTAAACAGGAGGAATTAACTTCAGGACAGCTAGTTTCATGAATGTGAATAGCTAGTATCATGTAGAAGACTTTCCAAACTAATAGCACAAAAAAAGTCTTTCAAAGCAGAAAATAAGGAATAAAGCTGAATATGCTTGACATTAATGGATGACTTCACATGCCAATTACTAAAGTGGATTCTAATATTTATCTCACAGAATATCCATATCTCACAATAGAAACAGCAGATGAAAGCCAGCTGGGCTGTAAGAGAGACTAACACCTGACACCTAGTTACCTGCCTCCTCCTAGAAAACACACACACAAATCTGAGAGGCTTTAGATTAACTGAGAACTGGGAGAAAGTTGTGTCTAAGCCTGAAGCATATTTTATTCATCGAAGAACCTAGACAGGAAAGGGTATGGCAATTGTTTTCATTTGGGCAGCATATCAACTACCATGGAATTAAAGAGTGCAAATCCTTGCAAAAGGTAACTACTCACATTTTGCTACTGCATAGCAAAACAAATACATTGTGTTAATTCAACTTTATGACTTGAAATCATGACCCTATCTTACAATTTAGAAATGGAATAACAGTGCTCTATTTTCTATTTTTTTTTGTCAGTATTAAGGAAAAATTAGAAGGACTCAAGCCAGTTTTAGGTAAATCTTAAGTAAATTTAACGTTTTTTCACCAAGTCCAATAAATGAGTGGACAAACTCCAAAACACGCAGCCAAATAATTCTCTGTAGCTATAGCAGTTTAAATACGAGATCTGAGAGAATTTCAGATATTCAAGACAGCAGCATTGCTATTTTAGCATAAATATGCACTTCCCTTGGAGTTTTAAGTAAAATCTGCCCTATAAAGAGTTTCACTGTGCCAATAAGTAGTCAAAAAAAGTAGTCTTATCACACTGTCAGTGCAATTAACATGACCCACAAGGGTGCTGTCACTACATTTAGAAGACAAATTAGTATCAGCTCTAAGTATAGACAACAATGAAGAAAACTAGCCTAAGTACTTATGCCCTTTGGGAGGGATGGGGGTAGAGAGGTAGAAGAAAACTTCTTCCTTTTGTGAGTAATAAACTGGACAATATCATTTTCTTGAGACCTAGCAATTTATAAACTTTATTCACTGGGTAAGATCAAGTGAAAACTCTTCTTTGGGTATGTGCAATAAAATTCAAATATTTGAGTCACATTCACATACAGGAAATGAGACAAACATTTTGATTCAGGGTATGACAAGATCACATTTTTTTAAAAAGTTGTACCAACAGGAGATGGTGTTTTTTGTAAAAGAGATTAAACACCACCCTTCATGGTACAAGTCAACCATTAAGTAAATGGGTCCTTAGAAGACACTTGCCTTGAGGAAAGCTTATGCCTTAGCTATACATGCTTCAGTTTCTCAGTTTTTAGGTGCAGTTGGTTCTGGGTAAATCAGATAGAACTCAGCAACAAGATTATCTTGTTTCTGTCAATGCATTATCATCCAATGGGAGAACAGAAATGGGTGAGAAGGGTGTCAAGTGGAGAGCCAGTATTAGCATTTTCCCCCAAAAAACTTTCTCAGAAATTTCATTTCTAGTTCATATCAATGATGGAAATGTTTAGCCTCAAGACTGGGCTCTCAGAGTTACAGAAACATTAGTATGATTAGTGTAAATATCAAAGTGATTAACATACCATCTATAATGACCATGAAAATATAAAAAAAAAAATTTGTCAAATGAGGGGGAAATGATTCTGTGTGATGGGGCTTGGTTTCACTAATAACTGTAAAAGAAGGTAGCACAGAATTCCTGTGTACATGGAGAATATATGCATTTAATATTAAAGTCCAGCCACTAAACTTCTAAACTACTTGGGATAACTATTTGAGGCTAAATGTAACATTTAAAACTCTATGCTAAGTCAGAGCTATTGCATGCAGTGCTCTGCTGTTTAACGAGCATTTCTATATTCGCTTAAAACAAATATGAATTTCTTGTTAAATTCTAAATCAAAGGCCTGAAACACCACTCCTTTCCTATTATTATTCTGGTGAAGAGTCTTGGATCCTGCAACTGCAGTATTTAATTGTATCTGTTGATGCTTCTTCCCTTACCACTTCATACTATTTATCTAGTACTTCTCTCTTCCCAATAGCCTTATTAAGCAGCAGTTAAGTAAGCATCACTGCCATCCCACATCTGTCCATACTGAAGAACTGAAGGAAGGAGGTTTGTCTATCCAGAGGA
The DNA here is from genome assembly GCF_003343005.1 of Rhea americana. Classification (NCBI taxonomy): domain Eukaryota; kingdom Metazoa; phylum Chordata; class Aves; order Rheiformes; family Rheidae; genus Rhea; species Rhea americana. The sequence continues at coordinate 376,101 of NW_028186342.1, forward strand.
GAGAGATGGTAATAGCCATTAAATATTTAGAAGATTGTGGCAAACAGTAAACCTCTCTCCACGTTCATGGAGCACAAAACAGGCAGAAGTAGGCATGAATTGTAGTATGGGAGCTTTAGATTAAATAAAGGAAAACAGATAGTAAAAGTGATTAATCATTGGAATACATTTGCCATAAAGATACAGAAAAAGATATTTCCCATAAAAATCTCTATAACTGAGAGAAACTTTCCCTGTCTTTTCCAGTCCTATATCCAATGATAAACTCTTGACATCCCTTTCAGCCTTTTATCTCCTTACAGAATTTCACCAACAGATGTTTACCATTATCTAGAAAGATAACCAACTCTAATTTTTCAATTAACACAGTGTAGAGTTACTAAATCTTTTGTTATAAGGAATTGCTTGCTTAAAAGACACCAGTGATCCATAAAGTTGGACAGCCTGTCTGCAAGAGCAGCCAATTCAACAGTTTTGGGAGAAGCAGCTATACCCTAAGGGTCTTAAAGAATTTGTCTCCTTGTGTCCTCCTAGTCTCCAGTCATTACAGTCCAGAGGATCTGCATGCTTCCTCTAACTCCTTTCAAAATAAATCAGCAGATCTTCAGATGCTGTTGCTTGCTATTGTTCCAAGTTCTACCATGTTCTTGGTCTGAATAAGATCATAAGATTATCATAAGGGCTGATTTTAAATTAGGCAGAAAAGATTTCAATTTATTAGTTTTGATTTTGAATTTTTTCAAAAGCTCCTCTGCTTTAGATATAGAAAAGGGTGAATACAAGTCTTTAATCTTTCAGATGTTATATTTTTGCACTGTTTAGGCAAATAAAACAGACTATTCATCTACACAGAGTACTCTCCTGCTAAATGAGACATATATATGTTCTATTGTAAATTCCTTTGGAGGAACTGCAGAATAAGCATTTGTGCCATATTCACAATGGGAGATAAGTATCTGATCTGAAATTTCAGCACTGTGGTAGTTAAAACAGTGAGAGAAAAACAACATTGTTTTGCACTTCGAAACCTGTTTCTAATCAGCCAAGCTACTCCTATGGGGTCAAATATAAATGATTAGCTTATTAAAAGCATAGCTTTGCTATTTAATAAGCAAAAATGATTGAAAATTCTGTTCCAGATCCTGATAATTTTAGTGTTTCTAGTTAAGCCTGCAAAATTGCATTCATTATTAGTGTCTAGATTCATTAACAATTCAATTTATAGATATTAATGCTTATAATGCATGCTTCGCTTGCCAAAACTTGAAGAGAAATTGTTTCAATTAGCTTTCATGGATCATGAATCCTACCGGCTGGGTATTTTTAGACAAAAGATACAAACACATCCCCAAGCAATGCTAATGCACAGCTGGGATTCGCATGTAAGGTCAGCTAACAGTTTAAAATGAAAAACAGCAAATGAGTTTTACATAGAAGAGTTGGACAGGAACAGAACCAAACATTTTCAGGGGAACAGTGTGACTTGCAAAAGTCAGGATACTTTGGTTTTTGTATTGTATTGTTAAAAAGTCAAACTAGGAAGATACAAACTAGTGACTAGATTAAAGAATATTTTTCAGCATGTGTCAAAGATGTGCTAGGTATACGTACAGGCCCAAGGCTACTTATTCAGTTTTCATTCAAACTATGTAATTAAAATCAGTAAGGATGTACAACAGTAACTGAGGAAAAAAATCTGCTGAATTTTTCTTCTTTCCTGAAGTCAATTACAGTTGAATAGAGGAATCCGAGATCTACACAAACACTTTTGCACTATACATGCAAAATAAAGGAACCACAAGACCACTTAAAGACTCAGTCCCCATTGACCAGGTTGCCAATTCTTCAAGTATATTAGTGTTACTACAGAACATGCCAACAAAAGGGCTGGGAGTAGCAAAAACTTCATCAAGCTTTACTGTGACTCCACACCAGAGCATGCCATGCTTTGCCAAACTCTAAACTCACTCAACTCACTGAAGTCCAGAGTATGAATTGAGGAAAGCATGCAGGCTCAGGATGGGGATTAGTGATTTCATCTGAGCACTTAAAGGAGAAACTTAGAATCGCTTAGGTCCACATGCTAGACTTTAATATGGAAAAAGTTACTATAAAATGTTAGCTTTTATTATTGCCAATAATTTGTTACCCGTCTTTCTTCTCTTCTAAAGCATTGCAGGCAGCAATTAGAATATGGTGAGATTCTAATACAACCACTACAGTATAAAGGGTATCACAAGGTACAGAGGATGTCTCTAAAGTCAATACAAGTCCTTGAAGAGCAAGAGCAGACCCATCGGTCCTGCCTCCAAAATTAACATTATGCAGCATGACTTCAGCCAAGCAAATGCCAGCAGTTCATGACTGCCTTACAGCACCATAGCTTCTGTCTGAAGGATTCAGGCAAATCTGCCTCTGAAACAAGACTGTCTTCCAGTCCTTACAGATATTATCTCATCCATGATCATTTACGTAACTTAGAATCTAACTAGACTGAAAAGGTGCTGGCTTGGCTTTGATTTTCCCTTTCAGTGTCTCATATCCATTTCTATGGGCAATGTCTCTTTAAAAAATGGGGGTTTGGAGCTCCAGATCCCCCTTTCCATGACAGTGGGAAAAAAAATAAGGCCTTCGATAGAGAATGAACAGTAAAGCTCTGGAACAATCTGTTTGAGACTCACGCATGTGTTATTTGTCTAGAAGATTGTTACTTCATTGCCTCTGAAACAAAGCCATGAAAAGTCAGGCCTGGGGTTTTCAGGAACAGGAAAAATGCAAAAAACCCTTTAAAATTATCTGTCTGCAGAAATATTGTTTTTCATGGAATTTACCTTGCTCTCAGAGAGGACAGCTAAAAATTGAAGATACACAGTATTTTATCCACACACATCCTAACCATCCATTCCTCCATAAAGCTAGTCTTTGTTTCAAAATATCTAGACTATACAGATCACTCAGGTTATTTCTCTTGAGCTAGCTTATTCTTAGAGAGCAGCACACTAGAGAATAGCACCCTAATGGCTGACCACAAGTGTCACACAGTAATTTTTGTTGCTAGGCTTGAGAGTAAGTGTGTAAAATTTATTTGTACTGCGGTAAACCAGGCCACACTAAATTCTTCCCCTGTGGAGTGCACACTTAGCTGGAATTTGTCTGGAAAGAGCAATTAAGAAAAAGCTTCATAGGACTAATACGAACATTGAAGTTAGCTGGGATCTGCTCTGCAGATCAGGAGCGTTTAGCAGCTGACACTTAAGCTCAAAGACAGTTTCAGGGCCTGCTGTCTTAGAAGCACGTCTTTCTAATTAAGAATTTTTGTGTAGGTAGGACCCAAGTCAGAGCAATCTCATTAAAGCAGGAGAGGGCAAAACCAAATGATCAATCTTCTGCAGTTCAACTTCACCATAAATTTACCAATGCATTAGTAGATGAAGGACCACATTTTCATCCTTAGATCAAACTGTACTACTGTTCAAGCAGTGGAAGGCACAGAAGTAGCCCTAGAAAATAAAGATCTCAGATTCTTGAGAATCTTCAAATGGCTCAAAGTGTTTCAACCCTTGTTAACTCAGACATCCACTCTATTAGAATCAGGTTAGGGACAGACAACTGGAGACAGCTCTCAAAAATCCTTTAGGCTGCTCTCACACCAAACCCATTTGCGCCTCAGAATTAATACAGAAAAGTCATGTAGATAGCTATTTTTAATCAATCTGATATACATCCTCAGCAGCACCAAGCAAAAAAAGAACATAAGCTCACAGACTTTAACTTGCACTACTTACGTTTCCAAATTCATTAATTCAAAATAGCTTGAACAGTATGTAAAGAAATCAACTACTTTAATAAACAAAATGTCTCAAATATATCAGAAATGAAATTACAATGCTAGTCTTACTGCCAACAGCTGTGGTCAGCAATGAAATCATTAGCATTACCACATTACTGTTCAAGACCATAATTCATTTGGCTTAGAAAGTCCACAGAGGCCTGGCTTGCTTTGCCATGAAAAGGGCCTGGCTTGCTTTGCTATGAAAAACAGAGCAAACATTCTGATTACAAGCAGCTCACTGTCCTTTACCTACCCCGCCCCCCACACGTGCTTTCATACATCTTCTTCCACCAACCTCTAAGCAGTCTGATCATTCCTTTGGCTATCTGCCCAGTCCATCACCCAAGGACTTCTCTCCTATGCTCATCCTGAGGCTGTCTGTCTTTTTTAAAAATATTTTCAGGTTGACAAAGAAGATGGTATAGCTAAATGGAGCTGCAGCCCGCTACATCACATCTCAGTATTTGGTCACATGCTACTTTGTCACAGAGCAGTAGCAAAAGACACCAGCTCAACCTCAGGTTATCCTGTAAGGTACTAGCCTCATCTAGTCAGCATGTCTAGTCATACCAGCAAGACGTATGCACTATTAGAAAGGAGAAGCTTGTAGGAAAATGAAGTCCCTGGCATTCAGGTCTGAACTAAGTCCTAACTCAGAGATAAAGTACCTGTCCCCTGTGTAGCATGGAGCTACTGTGAAGAAATCAATCACTTGAGGTCGGTTAGCCAATCTTTAGCAAACATCAACATCTTTAGCTAAAGAATTTTGTAGAGCTGGCCTTTGGACCTTCAAATTTTGCATGCATTACCTGAGCTACCTCTTGGACAGAAATCTAGCAGTATCTAGTCAAAGTACAACATAACTACCCAGTTATGTCACAGCTGTGGCCTCCCCTTGCCCATTCTTCAGCATTCTGAACCTGAGAACTGCTCTGCAATTGTTCACTGCTGACCTCTTCAATCATCCTACAGTGTCAAGAAGTTTTCACAAATATTCAGGTTACATGTATATGTGTAAAGTACATGCAAATAACAGAAGACATTAGACTGTTTCAGTGTTAGTAGACTACCCATTCATGATCTTTGGCTGACTACTGAAAAGGAAGCTGAAAAGTTAATGAAAAGCAAGACTATTAGCAGACTTAACTTGAATAAATGTGATTTTGCAGTTCCATTTTTTTTCCCAAAATTTGTATGGATGGACAATTAAAAAAGGCTAGAAGACACTGGTCTCCATTTGCAGCTATATAGACACAGGTTTTTACTTGCTTTTGGTACCATATAAGTTGCAAGTAACAAGAAGTTTTTTTAAAAAAACTTAATTTAAAATTTTAAAGAGGATTTCTCCTCAAAAAAAGCTCACTCTTTAAAAGCAAATTTTTTAAAGGGATACACTGCCACTACTCAAATATCATTTCATACTGTATTATCTTTATTCCACTCATCCTAAAACACTATTTGGTCACCACATTACAAGCTTATGCAGACCCTGAAAAAGCCAACAGAACTGGTTGGTTCTCAGAGAACTTGCTTCAGACTGCTACCACTTATCTCCATGTCTAAGCATCTCTAAGAAATTGTAATGTAGATGTAACCTGTGGCTTCTGAGAATACCTTCAGTTATCAAGAGCCCTAAACTTGGTAACATATCATACAGCTTATCTTACGATAAACCCAGCCACACTGCAGATGTGCTGCTGCTAGCCAGTAGTGCCAACAGTACTTCCCAGTTTTACTCTTGGTTTTCCTAAACACACACTAAACAGTTTTGAATTTTGAATTTAAATTTTACAGGAAAATATATCCTTTATTCATGTTTTGTTGATATATGATGGCAAGTAGTTCCTGTTCGTGACACTAGTTCAGAGAATGTTTGTGCTGGAGAATTGCAAAGAATGATGAACTGCTTTTTATTATTAGAGTCTGTGAATCTGTCCATGATGGAAAATTTTTCAAAAGCAGGTAACTCTTCATTTTTAGGTACTGCTTTAAATAAGCAAATAAGGAGGAATAGTTTTTAAAGACTTAAAAAAAAAAAAAAAAAAAGGAATTAACAAAATGAAAAGAATAATGAGCTCAGGAAAGTGTCAGAAATCAAAGAAATTTGGACTACTTAATCTGGACAAAATACAAGAGTGATAGAAGAGAATCATGGGGTGCTAGGATAATAAACACTATTCTATTTGTGTTAATAAGGATACATTTCTCTTGGTCATTCAAAAGAATGTCTCCAAACTTCAGTTCTACTTAACTGTGGTAAAAACAAAATACTTACCCACGTTTTAATTACATTCAGGATCTTGCATTATCAGTTAAGAGTGCTTCTTTTAATTTGTTGGAGAGTTATTCAGGGAAAGTAGTTTTTTTTAAATTTGCTGTTATTTTTAATTAAATACCTGATACACATTTCCTACAAACATGCAGGTTCTCCAGACTCCTCCCTTAACTTCTATAGACTTCTGCACCAGATAAGCCATAAGGATCTAAGATAACTGAGACAATAACGTTTTCATTGTGGTATCAAGTTTTGCTATTTTTCCACCCATACAGAAAGGGAATCCCTAGCTATATTCCCCATCCCTACTCCTAATCATACCCACATCTGAATTATAATGGTAAATCGTACAGATTGAACGATATCACAAGATATCAAGTTTCATATTTAGGATTGGGTATATCAATAACACCTCTTCGTAGCTCACTTGGAAACTAAATAGGTGGAAGTAAAAGGGCTCTGTACTGTTGGATTATGTTTATATTTGACATTTTCACATTTGTTTGAGGTTTTGCAAATTCATAGATGAATACTGAAAACACTGAAAGAGTGACGTTAACAAGGGAACAAGCTTAAAACACACACAACCCACAACTTTCCCAGAGTAAGCCTAGGTGAGATTGCTAAAAACAAAGGTGTGTGCAAACACTTCAGAAATACAGGGAGTATTCTCTAAACTCCTATGTGAAAAGCAGGGCATGTCAAATTCAGCTCTTAAATAATTAGGCCATCGTGTTCTGAATTCACCTCAGTTTTCCAGATGTTCTTCAGATGGACTCAAGATGTTGGTCAATCCACAGCTCATTTCAAATGTCTAGTCCTGCAGTAACTGAAATGGGGTCTACATATGAAAGCCACTAACCAATTCCATTTGTCTTATTTTGAGCAGATGGGAAACGAGCACACATGCCATAGTTGTTAGAGTACCCAGAAGCAGAAAAACTAACAAAAATAAATTAGGAACTTATGTTACAAGCAGCTTGTCCTGCTCCCTCAAAAATCCTAGTATCAGCTTCTTCCAATCTATCAGCATTATCCCAGACTTGTCTAGTTCCATACAGTCACCAGGTAAACACTTCCATTTCACCAGGCAGCTCACAACAAAGAGGCAAAGCTGAATACTATTAGCATGTAAAACACTAACAGATGCAGTGATAAGAAAGGAGCAATGCTGCATAAAAAAGAGGTCCCAGACCAAATGACTAAGTGCCTCAAACTACTCTCTTCAATGAGTTAACTCATTGAGAGAAAACTCCATCTACTACAAGTACTGTAGATACAACAAAACCATCCATCAATCTGCAGAAGACCTGTGAAATAATACACACAGTCTTTGATTTATCTTCTCCCATCACTGGGGGGTGATCAGCTAGAACTAACAGTGCATCCATTCCACATGTCTGAAACTGCTGATTCCTCCTATAAAACCAGACAAGCTCTCCTCACTGATGAGAGGATTTGGAACTAGCTTGCAAGCTGTAGCCTGGAAGTCTTCTAGTACCTGTAAAACAAACTGAAATGCTGTGACACTTGAGGGGACTGACCAGGGATGAGAAGTGTTTCTGTGATGCCTACCCCATGCAGAAACAGGGTAGGGGTGGTGTTCTGATTTGTGTTGCCCAATCCTTCATTTAATCATATCAGAATTTAAACTGATCTTGCAGCTTAACATGAGCCACTTTGCAAGCCCTTAGTCACTCATGCATTAGGATGTTAGTTTATCCTTAGGGTATCTACAGATTTATCTTAAAGAAGAAACTATCCCAAATTTGTCACTATCTGGACTTTTCTCCAATAAAAGATAACTTAGGGGTTAAAAACAAAATATAGATTTATATAATGAGTCATGAAGGTCAGATTTCCAATTACAGAGCTAGAAACACAACTACAAATAATTGCATATATTATGCTTTAAAAAAAATTCTTCAGTGCCTCTTAGAATTGTGTTTTTTGCTAGCAAAACAGCTGTTGATTGAACCCACATATTTACTATCTTCCATGTAACCAAATCAGACCACAAGTGTTTAAAATGTTTAAGTGTTTAAAACCATCCAGAAGTGACAAACCCCGCCCATCTCAGGCTACTCCAGCTAGTCTCATCTTTCTTTAGCAAATTCTCTTTCTTCATGCACACTCATTTTAAATTTAGTTTCCTGTTTGCTTTCTTAATCCAAAAAAATGCAGCTTCCATGGTTTACATCTCCTTATACTAAATTTGTTTTGAATTTCAACTGCTATGAATGATAGGCTTTATATTCAGGATGGATGCAATTACTTACCTTCAATGTTCACAATATTCCTTGATACTGACTTTCTCCTCCTATCACATGTTCTAAAACAGATAGTCTATTGTATAGTAGTTTTAATCATCTCTTCCTTCCATGGACACGTACGACACAGTTTAAAAACAGTTCTTTGACTTGCAAAGTCAAAATTGCACATCAATTTCATATTTTTCTTATTTTTGCCTGTTTATGGAAAGCAGATAAAGGTTTTATGCATTCCAAAGCATAAATAACAAAGTTGGTAACGCAAAGCTTATGCTGTTAACTTCTCCATTATCAACACCAGCTTTGTCAATTTTAGGCATTTCTGGCATTACAATATCATGCTCCAGCTGGGATAGAAAACAGAGGACTTTCCACTGACTGATACTCATTGCTTGGTGCATTTCAAACATCCTTCACCTCTTACACAAGAATCACTTCAGCAAGTACTATTCAGGCAAAATTACATTTGACATGACCTGTATCAGAACCCAGATATGATGCAGCAAGCAGAAGACTCAGTTAACTATACAGATCTGTATGCTCTTATGCTATGTCTATATACTTTACTGTCTTATCTTGCTGTCACCAGACAACACTACTTTTGTTCACCACAGACAGAACAAATGAATCAGTTTCTCACATTCTCCAGTTTTGTAATAGTAGTATTTAAAACAGTTGAAAAGTATTTACATTATTTTCTTCATCCTTATCCTATTGTGGCTGCTCCAAACAGAAGAAACTGTTTATTTATGCATTCAGTCATATGTACAAGCTTAATCAGAAGAGTCCTAGGTTAAAATTCTATTAATGACCCTCAAAGAGCTAAAAACAGTTGTAGGGGAAAGGAAAAAGGAGGAGGAGGGGTGGTGATAAAATCTTGAATTTGATTTTTACCCTGAAAAGCAAGTAGCTATCCACATTAAGAGGTCAATAAGGCTGCAAAAATCAAGCATCAGAAAGTCCAAGGTTGCCTATTTTACCCCAAATTACTTTCCTTTCTTCATATATGTGATACTTGTTCAAGAGTTCCATCCCATCCAGTTTACCAAATTAAGAAAAAAAAATCTAATGTATAAAGCATTATAGAATACTAGACTAGAAACCTGAAAAAACATGTTTTATTCCTGGCTCTACCACAAATCCCTTGTAACAACTTAATTCATTCCATCATATACATTATGGTAGGTTTTCAGCTAAGACTGTACCGATAAGCTCAACTTTGTGCTAAAAAAATTACTCCTTTTTGAGGAAAGCTGCAAACAGTTTTAAATTTCAAGTCAGGACAAAAAAAAGGAAACTATGAAAGAAAAAAAAATCAACTGCTTTTTGAAAATTGAAATTAATCTTGGCTGTTACATAACTATTTAAACAGAAGTGCTTCAAAACCAAGGGAAAAAAAAAAACTTATTTCAAAAACATAACATGGGCATTGATTTCCATAGGTTGGTCTTTTCCTACCATAATTTTCTCAATATTTGCATGATTTAATAAAACAAAATTTTTGGCAAAAAACACTTTCCACCAAAATTGTTTCAATGCTTTTCTTAAACAGTTTTTTGTCATTTGTAAATGCAGTGGTTGATTTGTCTACCTTTAAACTTTTGTTACTAATTCTATAGTCACACATGCTCACCCCTCCACACACCATCCTAAAAAAAAAAACACACACACACTTATTTAACATTATTAAATAAAGCTGACTTCATTTTTACATTTTAAATTTTGCTGGAGCAGACAGGTTAGTGGTTAAAGTAAGAAGGTTTACAGAGTGAAAAGATGATAAAAAACAGCAGAAATGGGTTTAGTCAGAGAAGGAATTAAGCAGTAGGATATAGACTAGACTGGTAGAAGGAAATAGTAGTAGGCATAAACAAATATAAGCAAACTCTTATTTTTACTACTAAAGCAGTTGTATACTTCTTCCCCAAATGCTTTTAGTTTTCCATCATGTTGCCCTTTGTGCCAGAAGGATACTTTGGCCATGCCACTTTCCCTTTTCAAGGCTCTTTGGGGCTCAGGATCACAATTAAGACATCCGTCAGCTGAGGAGCAACTAGGAAAAACAGCTGCTCCTTACTGCTTCATGAAAGAACAAATATATACAAAAGTTAAATGCTGTATCTGGCATTTTGATATTAACGTAAAATTATCAGCCCCAGTTTACAGAAAAGGGCATCAGGATTGCAAGCACCCCAGATCACACAGGATGTCTCAGTGCCAGGAGTTCTGGTCTCAACCATCCTCCCACGCTCTGCTCTGATCAGGTTTTCACAGACCAGATAAGGTAAAGCTGATGAGATCGATCTCCCTCACCATAAACAACAGCTGCATGTGGTCAGATATTTCTTTCCTCTAGTCACCAGGAGAGGAAGGATTGCCTTCCTCTGGTTTTAGGGACTGCATCTCACCTGCCGCCCTCCCCAAACCCCTTCTCTGCAGTTGTCTGCAGTGCAAACTGGCTAAAAGGAAAGCAAATTCATGCCTTCTTGGGCTAATGGAAGACAAGGCAACATAACACAAAGCAAGAAACAAGTGATTAAAATAAATGAGAAAAGGAAGAGAGGGATTCTGAAAGAGATCAAGACAATATCAGATAAGCTGTCATGAGAAGGGAAAGTTATGAGTAGCTCATGAGCGCAGTAGCTTCAGAACTCTGCCTCAGGTCTTTGCTTCTCTCAAGGGACAGTTCTTGTGGTATGTACAGCAGGCCCCATCCATCATTCATGTTCTGCATTTTGGAAGAAACATTGGGGTAGGATACTTGTTACCTTCAAACCAAAAGGTCAAGTTTTGAATTCCTGAGCAGCCAAATTTCAGTAATTTGCTTAAAAATGAAATAAAAGATTATTTGGTTTCAAAGATTTCCATCTCTGCAAAGCTTTGATTCTGATACAATCAGAAATCCCAAAGTTTACCTTGTCACAGAAAGATTGGAAATTTATAGCTTGCAGTAAAAATAAATAATAAATAACTAACCCAGTTATTTGTGTGCAGGAATGCTTATTTTAAAACACCCTCTTTGCTCTTCTCTCATACACCCACACCCATGTTCAAGAGGCAGGCTTCTGGCTGGTATTTGAACTTAGAAAAAGGAAGCCACTTCCTCATTAAGACATACCCAACTATGGTAATAACATGGAGAGCCAAAAGTAGTAACAGATTTATTATTACCACAGTGTGGAAATAAAATGTTCCCCCCCCTCCCTTACTCAATCCAGTTAATTATCCATGCAAACTAAAGTTATTCCTGGCAGCCACAGAGACAAAACTAACTTCAAAATGCTGGGGGTGGAATGGTTGTTATTCAGGAGAAGAAACTAAATAGTCTGGTAAATTAGCCCAGATAGATACACACTGGGACTGGTCTCTAGAGATTTTAAATACCAAATTCAAAGCTTTTAGGCTTATCATACCTTTTATTTAATACAAAAATGTCTGATCAGGGACTGCATCATATCCCAAAGACACTACAAAGAGCTAATTTTTTCAGAGTGCCCTGAGGGTAACAGGAAAAATTACAGAAAGCTTCAAACCATTCAGCTCCCACAAGTATCTGCATTCTGGACTTTCACTTAAGCAAAGTACAACCAGTGAGGAATTTGTGGTGGTTACTGAATACTTGAACTGGTATTACAAAGCACAGCACTAAATGCTTCAATAGCCCAAGATTTTCCTGGAAAAGCATTGTCTGATTCCTGTGATGGGAGAACCAGGCTCAGATTGCAGCAGCATCTTGATGTTACTGGCTTGGACACAGCCCATTCTGAAAGGCCATATACCCCATGCTCTAGAGCCATTCCAGAGACGCTTATATTTGCTCTTTAAGCTTATTTGTTCCAGCAAGTGTCCCCACAGTCAGGTTTCACTTTGGTAAAACAATACCTGTGACCATTGGAAGAAGGAGAAATCGGGCCATATTGGGGAAGCAGACCCAGACCAACAAAAAGCACACATGTAAAGGACTGAAAGTGAGGAAAACCACAGAAGTCATTCAAAGTATTTATTTCAACTGTCCACAGACAGTGTGATTCTATAAACAATGAATGAAGGGAACACAGATGAATACTATGGGAAAAGAAACCTCTCACATTTTTTCACTGTAGTAAAATACAGACCACCAAGAACAATTTGACTCAAATACCCAGCACCAGTTCCCACACCAGAGCTGTTATTGTTGGCTTCAACACCCAAACCCAGCAAGAACAGTCAGAACATGCATTCTGCTAATGTTTGAATAACCCTTGCCAACAAATTGATCCCACAGCAGCAAGGCTGTAGGAGATGGTTAAAAAAAAAAAGTAAAGACATTATAAAAGCAGCACTCCTCTTTTAGCATAGGTGATCAGTGGAAGCTCTTTATTTGCTATTTAAAATGGATTGTTTCTTTTTTTCTCTTAAGAGGCAACCCAAAAGGGCATTGGTGAACATCTGTAATTTACATGCAAGGGAGACAACTGCCAGAAAAATACAGATTCCACAGATGTTAACCCAGAGGACAGCCCAAATTAAGCAAATCTCTAAATAAGGTCTGGAAGGCACTTTCTGAAGAAAAGCAGCATTTTTCCCAAAGTAGGCAATTACAGCTGTCAGCTTAACCTCAGTCCAGGAGGTAACATTCAACACTTACCTGGTTACCCTACATAAATCCATCAGTTCTGTAGGTAAAAAGGATAAACAGATCATTGAGAGAGTATGGTTACACACATTTGGAAACAATCCCTAGCATCCTCTGTATTTACCTTTTGTTTTCTGTTATCAGAGAGAATATTTTGAGATATTGAAACAGGCTCAACTAATAAGCCTGAAAACTGAAGCTCTCATTAATTCACAAAATAGATTCATTGCAGCAATAAACATTCAAAGCTTCTGATACATAAGGCTAATGACCCAGTCCAAAGCCAAGCTAACCGAGCTGTACTGCTCCAGAGGCTTGAGCTCATACTTCTACACAGCATCGTATTCTGTAACTGCTGTCCCAGAAGCACCTTGGGTATTTCCTGCACAGTAGGGTTGTAGTCTACACCTGCAATTCAATTTCATCATCATTTCCTAAACTGCTGAGTAAGCAAATTTGCACAAAACACGAATGGAATTTGTAATTTTTCTTACATGAACATTGCTTCTCCAAGGAATAGATATAGCTTCCTCCTTCAGAAACAGGCCATAGCATCAAGGATAATACTGACTTTTGATTGTTTTTTTCAGGTACCTTAATTCTTCCCTTTCCTCATCACACATTAACCTGTTTGTTACATAAACTCATAAGATGCATGCATGTATACCAAGCCACAAATGCAATGAAAACAAAACATAACGATTAAAAATACAGGAAGCTTTTTAATAGCTTTGTCCCAATATAACCTCTTTCCTCAAGCCATTTCATGCTTTCAATCTTTTTAGTCCTTTACAGACTCCTAATATTAAATGGGACTCTGTATCTTTAATTGTTGAAGTGATTTTTTTCCATCTCACACAAGTAATCCTTTCTCCATAGTACAGTCTTTTTAAGTTATAAATAAAATACCCAACTATTTTCCTTTTCCCACAGATGAGAACATTAAAACATTGACATTTTTATCTGTTCTATACAAGAGTGAGTTGTGTCAGCACACTGCTTCCAGCTACAACAACAGAAAAACCCAAGTTTAATTAAAGACAGAGTGGAGAAGCTGCATTGTGGTATCTGAGCCACAAAGATGCATTGTATGATCTCTTGCTCACTCACCATCTTTGAGCTCAGTTTCCTTTGGATGACTGCTTTGCAGACAAAAGATATTGAAAAGAGAGGGGAGGGAGGACAAGAAAGATGTCTTTCAGATGGGTAATCAGAAAGGTAAGGCTATGTATCTGAGATTCATAAGCACTATAAAGTTAACCTAGAAAACAGTAAAGCACAACACAAACACCATTAATGCAAAGAAATACTAGAAGTCAAATACTTCCACATCAGCCTTGCAATCCAAAGCTAGGTCTTGCACTGACCAGCTTGAAAGGTTTAATGATATGAACTAATATCCAGCTCTGTTTGACAAATTAATGTCACCAGCAACTATAGAAAATTGATGCTAAGCATTCCAAAGGCAAAATGCTCCATTTCTAAGGCTAGTACAAAACCATGGGTTCCCACTTCTGAGTAAGTGGTAGAACAAGAGACATACAATCTACAAGGTAGCATCTAATGGTTCTGGTAGGAATCCTTGAGCCATTCATCAGCAGGAGTGCTGGAAGAGCCCAGAGAGACTGCCCTGTCCCATGACAGAGGAGATGGTCTGCAGGAAACAGAAGGGAGGGGAGAAAAATTAAGGACGACTGTTCAGCTACATCTACACTTCCCTTCCCTTACACTCCTGCTCATAAATCAGAAGTTTGGAGAGCCTTAAATCCTAGGTTATTCCTATCAGCATTTCTTTGCTTCTCTCCTGTCAGTAGCACCAGCTAGCATGCTTCCAACATCCTGCCACTGTCAGGCCCCTGCTGCCCTGTTTTCACAGCTTTAGGGAAAGGCAATATGCAAGGAGAGGCAGAGGGCACTAGGTCTGTTCAGCCTGAAGAGAAGGTAAAGAGGGCAATCTAATCATTGTCTTCAACTACCTAATGGACAGTTATACAGAAGAGTGAGCCAGACTTCTCAGAGCTGCTCAGAGAAAGGACAAAAGACGACAGGGGGAAGCAGGAGACCCCCTTACAGACAAGAAAATTCTAACTAGATAAAAGAAAAAAATTCTTTACAGCAAGTATAGTCAAACACTTGAACAGGTTGCCTAGGCAGGCTGTTGAATCACCAGCTGTAGAGATATTTAGAAGTCAGGTGGACAAGTCTACCTAGCATGACTTCATCCTAGCCCTGCTTTGAGCAGATGGTTGCACCAGATGTCCTCCAAAAGGGTCTTTCAACCAAAATTGTTCAAATCTACCTCTCATAACCTGCTACTATATGGAAAATAGTTTTCCATGTATACAGGCAGGTTATGTGGAAAAGAAATTCCCTATAACAAATGCCTTATGATACTGCAGGTTTAGAAAATACACCTTTGAGACTCACATATCCATGCTAATAGTTTCCAAACAGCATCAGAATTCCTCACAAGCACAAGTGTTTAGAATGACTTATCACAGATGATAGCCTTAGGCAGCCTTAGGGGTCTTACAGTTCCAAGTCAGGAACTTAACTTTTATATTAAAATTGTTACACTTATACAAATGAATCCAGACTCGTTAAAGAATAAGAACTTCATTGGCCACACAATACTTCAAACCTTTGGAAATTAAAATCAAAACATAGTATCCAAGAACTATATTTGGTAGCTTCTATAGATTTGCATCTAGAATGTCCCAGTAGTCATCAAGTTGGATTCCTACTTCCAAATTGCAGATGCATTCAGTCACTCTGCAGCTTTTTCTTGCTCAATAGAAAAGTCACTAACAAAGCTGTTTACTATGGGTTTAAATTACCTAGAGGTGCTATTTACATATTATTTCATAATGTACATGTCAAAAGCACTACAAACAAGAATATCAAGAAAGCAAGGTTTTTTCTCTGCACTGTACAAGAAGTGAGACTCCTCATTTCTAATGATTTAATGTTGCTAGCACTTTCACATCCAAATTCCTTCTGCAAGGTACCAAGTTTACCTTTTATGTAATATGCCAATTTTTTTTCCATGTCAATTTGCAGCATCCACACTCTGGCTGGAGAAACAGTTTCTTGAGAATATTCACAGAATAGTTGAGGTTGGCAGGGAGCTCTGGAGATCATCTGATCCAATCTCCTTGCTCAAGTAAGGTCATTTAGAGCAGGCTGCCCAGAATCATATCCAGATGGCTTTTGGTCCAAGGATGGAGACTCTAGTCTCTCTGGGCAACCTGTTTCAGTGCTCAGTTGCTGCTAATATCTGATCCCACATGCTCAAAACTTACTTCAGTTCCAAAGTGAAAGGACCACCACTAGCTTAGACTGATGTCCTTATATGAGACAATAATGAGAAATGAATAAGAGTTTTATAAACAGCAACAAAATGGAAAGTAGATATGAAACCAAAAAATAAGCAAAAATGAGAAACAGTGTAGAAACATTGTTCTTCAGCGTTACTATACGGATCAGCATCTAGTAGTGTTTGCAGAACTCCATGCCAGTATAGTCTAAATTTAATGAGGCTATGATTACATATTCTAAAGATAAAGTATAACATGTATAACTTACTGTACCATAAGGTTAAGGGACTGCCATACAGGTAGTCATAATCTATCTTCTGAACTTGCAAGAGAAACCTTTCAACTGGCAGGCTGAACAAAAAAAATACAGAGAAAGATGTAAAGAGCAAAAAAATTGATTTACCTAAGAAATTTTACCAGTACGTGTGTAATATTGTTACTCTTTCACACACAAGAAATTTTTACATCTAGTAATGGGAAAAAAGCATTCAAATTCTTGGCCAGCTTCTCAAAAAGAAAAAAAAAATCTAGCTCTCATTAAGACACTTACAGTGTAGCCAAATTTTCATACTAACTGAGCATGCCAGTTTAATGATGTTTGCTAGACTTCTTTGAAAATCTGGCCCAATTATGGTTTAGAGACTTTTAAGATACAGCCACATGTACTGCATTCCTGCCTCACAAACTCATGTCCTGTTTGCACAGGTACCAACTTCCAAGAGAAAAAATAGTACCTCCACCTGTGGTACTGTACCTCGTAAGAGTCAGATATCTAAGTCTCTGCTCATGGCATACCTTTGCTGAAAGTGTGGAAACTTATACATATGACTTGCTCAGTAAATCAGCATGTATTACCAGACTTCCATTTAAAAGCACATCCATAATGTGTCAGCTTGATATTTTTTCCTATGCAAAACTACTAAATTTTGAGATTTGTGAACATCAGATTATGAAGAAATTTCACAAGAATACTTTCCAGTTTTCTCAAAAAGAAATAAAATCCTAACAAAGTCTGTGAATCCAAGTTGAGACTTCAGAAGTCCTTTCAGACAATCAAAAGCAGGATTTTCCAACCAGGCAGCTGTACTTCATTAGATCCGCCACAGACCATGAAAGCCACTTGCCAATAGTGTCAAAAGACTATTACTCATTTCAGTCTCTCTGAAGAGGACAGCTCTGACAAAGTACTAGCTAAAAACACTGAGTTTGGGGATCTGACTAGAACAGCCCGGCACACAGGCGGAAATTCAATACTGAAAGTGAAACTGAGCTGGGAAGGCAGATTGACATCATAGCTTTTCAACTTCAGAGATCAGATCTTCCATATAGATATAAAGGGAAAAAAAAACGTTTTGGCAATAGCAATAAGGTTGCCATGTGCATGATAATCACACCATTCAACATGGCAGAAGAGTCTTTCTGAACAGCGAATTTCTAGTATCCATTAGAGTCTTGCTAATCTCTGCAATTGACAGCAAAAACAACTCTAGGACGATCAAATCAGCTGAGAATCCCAATCACAATCCAACAGTGAAGTAAATCAGAAATATTAAGAAATACAGGACTATGGAAAGCATCATGCGGAAGTTTGGAAAATGCTAGTGTTGTCACTTTCATAAATTACATTTCTACATAAATAACCACAAAAATCGTAACAGATAACTAGATGGACCTGCCCCACTTACGCATTTGGTTGGAAGATATTGCAGTTATGGATGCAGTATCAGAATTCTAACACAATGCCTTCCCACTTTGTTTGCAATAATCTAACCTAATATTTTCTCTTCTGCATTAGGTTTCCTCCTCTTAAATCACATAGTAGTAACTCCAGACATTTTAATAGCCAACCTTTCAGCTCCAGGTTGTATTATGCTGTGGTCAGACATCACATAGGAAGTTACACATCTCACAGAAGAGAAATATGCTTAGTGTCCAGGCCTTTACTACCTATAAAGATTTGAACTGCTGTCCCTGGGTACGTCAAGTCTAGTACCTTTATGCAACAGTGATTAGGAAGAGTTGCCAAAAATTCAGCAGATGAACTAGAGATGAGATGATTTCTCCATGAAAGTCTGTTAAACAAATCACCACCCCCACCCCCAAATATCCTCTAGAGATTAGTCTAAAGTAACACAAAAGGACTTGGCAGAAGGCATCTCCCTATTCACCTCTGTGAATCAGTAACTCACTTTGTAGAGTTCACGTGGATTCAGTTTAAAACAATGTTTTCAGATTACCAGTTAGAGCACTCAACTCATTTTTATTCCCAATATTCACCTTCCTTTGGAGGAGAAAAATTTTGCAGAATGTTACAATGAAACATGATGAGTACACAGCAAATAGCATAATCTAATCAGATTACAAAATTATTTTATTAGGACTCCAGAAGAGTAAGAGATTATAGTTTACAGGAGACATATTGCAACATAAGTAATATTATGCTCCCAATAAAATCAAAATTTTTAATAATATTTTGTTTTAATTTCAATACACTCAAGTGGAATGGACCGCCAGCATGACCAGAGAGCCAGTATTTTCACAACCTAGATAACTGACAGTCACCAGTTCACTTTGTATAAAAAAGTACTTTTAAGAAAGGGCTTTAATAGTCTGATGTCTCAAAAGCTACCTTAAATGACTCCATATACACTAAAGCCTAATTTTATCACACAGGAACACATAACAAACAGAACATTTGTTTCCTCTTATTATACAATTGCACATCAAAGAGAATCCTTTCCATGAGGAAGCTAGAGAAAAGGCATTCAATAGTGAATTTTATGAGAGAAGAAAAAAAGCCAGGTAGTTCAACAGATTCCTGAAATCCCAGTAGTGCTCAATAAATCAACTTCTGCTTCACATTACATGAGGCGGCTGTACTTAGCAAATCATTGTGTAAGCTGCCTCAGTAACAGTACTCCTGCTATTAAGTTTACCTTCAATGATTCCAAAAAAAAATTAATTTCTTAGATGACAGGAAAAGGTTAGCTAGATGGGAAAAACACAGGAGACAAATTTCCACTAATAAAACAAATATCCAACTCAGAAAGATCCAAAACCTCTATAGACCAAATGCTAGAGCTACTAGAGCTATTTCAAACATCACAATTCAAACAATGCCCTTCTAGAAAAACAATGAAAGTATAACAAACTTGATCATTTTTCAGTGTGTTTCATTGAAGCATCCACATGCATATTATTCCTGAAGCAAGGCCTAAACAAAAAAAGTATACCTTTATTGCAGCCAAAACTGTTGAAAAAAGGCAAACCTTACTTTCAATTACTGGTTGATTTATTCCTTCCTAATACTTTTAATACAATATAAGAAAAACTAAGCTTTCCAGATCTTAGAACATGCGCTTATCACATGTCATAGCATAAAAGTGATCCTTAAGTCTTAAGTATTAAAACCCATACCTTCCTAGTTGTCTTACTGATTTTAATCTGTTTATTCCCAAGAGACATTCAACAAGCACCAATCACCCATCATATTTCCTAGTTGTTACAATTTTTTCATAAATATTTCCATGAAGGGACACTATTTTACTCTTGACACCCTTTATTCCTCTTATACTGTGACATACAGCCTTTAGCAATTACTTCCACTGATTTTGAAAAATCATTATACAAAAAATGGGCCATCTTCCTCTATTGCCCAAAGATTTACTCCCATCAGTTCCTTTAAAGCAACTCAGTTTGACATTTAAGAGCAGTATGATTTAGATATAGGCATCAAACAATTAGCCTCTATGCTAGATGGGTTGATTATAGCACTTTACTTGCAAGATCAGTTTCTACAGATTTGGTTTTATCTGTAAAACTTTGGTTTATATTTGATTAATATTTTGAAGTTAATTTTTGCAGCTATGAAATACAGAAATTCAATGTAGTTCACCTGAAATAATAACCTAAAGAGATATCCCATCTTTATCTAGCCACGGATGCCAAAAAATACAGTGACAAGGCCTTCAAGGTCAAAATCAACCATTTAATGCTGTTGATTTGGCCTGTTAAATAGAGGGACTCTAGGAAACATCATACTGATAACAGATTAATGCAAGCTGAAGTCCCACAGGAAGCCATATGACTCTGCTAGGACATTTATAAATTGAGTGAGCAGCTTGAACTAGGTCAAATGGGAAAGAGTTAAGATCTAGGTTTCGATTTCCATGGTGATTAGAAGAAAAGAGCTTGTCTGAAAAGCTGTTTGGACCGTTAATGCTCATTTTTAGTATGCCTTGGAAAACAAGATACTCGAGTACAGAGAGAAAGAGTAACAGTATTAAGTGGATGAGGTGACTTGAGTAACTAATCTGGTCTGTCCAACACTGACCTCAAAGTAACAGAATGAGACTCTAATCAGAAAGAATTAAGGAGTATAATGTAATACTAATGATACAGATAGAAAAAATATATTCTTAGAATAGTTTGATCCTTAA
Source organism: Rhea americana (assembly GCF_003343005.1). Taxonomy (NCBI): domain Eukaryota; kingdom Metazoa; phylum Chordata; class Aves; order Rheiformes; family Rheidae; genus Rhea; species Rhea americana. Next base: position 396,849 of record NW_028186342.1, read on the forward strand.
AAGTTTGTTGCTAATAGTACAGATATAGCAGATTTTTGTAAAACAGTTGACATGATGCAAAATGACATTTTAATTAAGGAACTCAATCAACATGACATAAAACAAGTGGGTTAGAGACTCATAGGCTTCAAAATGTAACTGTAGATAAGGCCAAACACAATGTTTCCAGCCTTCATCAATTAAAAATATCATCACAAAAAAAGAATGGTTTTTTTCTGCACAGCCTTTAAGAGCTTGACCCTTTGTTATTGAGCATTTTTGTCTCTGCCCTGTAAGTAAGCATATGATTACTGAACAAATTTACAGATTACAGAGTGATAAAAACAAGGACCAGTAATAGAAAATTCTTTAGTTTGCCTGGTAAGCAAGAGTCAAGCAAAGACCACAGTTTTTAATATAGCTAAATATAAGAAAATACGTCCAAGCCACACTTACATGTTGGAAGCCTTTCCTGAGAAGCAGGTTTTCTGAAAGGTCACTGTAGAAAAACATTTGAAAGCAGGCTTCAGGGTAAACAGGACTATGGAGATACTGTGGGTAAACAGGACTATGGAGATAATTTTACTTTCAAATTTCCTCTAAAGCTAAAATTGCACAAGTGAGGCTTAGCTAGAAGACAGCAGACAACAGCAGGTGGCAGAAAGGGTCACGTGCCATTCAGAAGGTGACAGAGGACCTTTGTGGTAAGCCCAAGAACAGCCAGCATAGGGAACAGAAGAGCATGGGGCTGGTAAACTTCCTGCCCATATTTCCCTCCCCTCTTGTGAAAATAAACAAGAATGTAGGAATGCTTTCTTTGGGCAGTCCCAAGTTCTTCCTTTTACCTCCTCCCCTCCCTGTATTTGGATGCAAATTCAAATCTCTGCAAAAAACAGGTAACACATAGTTAAAGAATTTACTACTTTTATGTGGATTGGTGACTGACCTAATTCATACAGGGAAAGGAAAGAATACAAGATTGCTGAGCCAAAGGCATGAATGTATAGCTTTTCCATGAAGGAGGCAGGACTTCAGAAATAAGCATGTGATCTTCTAATAAGCTACTGCCAATAGCATATACAACATTTTCTTTTTTAAAGACAGACTACTAAAGTCTTTGGGCTAAGACTGAGTCACAAAGTAAGCTGGAATTGTTAGTGGGAAGCTATATGTTGTAAGAGACAATAAACAAAGAATGAAAACTCTTGTGTCCTTTCATACATTTCAAGTTACTGTTGCTATCTTGTAATCAGTTTCTCAAGTTGTTGAGCATCCTACCATGTCCAGATTCTCTGCTATGTGTCAGTCTCTGCTCTCAACATAATTCCTGCTTAACCAATCTGATAGCCTTCTATGATGGAATGACTGGCTGGGTAGATGAGGGGAGAGCAGTGGATGTTGTGTACCTTGACTTCAGCAAGGCTTCTGACACTGTCTCCCATAACATCCTCCTAGAGAAGCTCTGGAAGTGTGGGTTAGAAGAGTGGACAGTGAGGTGGATTGAGAACTGGCTGAAAGGCAGAGCTCAGAGGGGCGTCATCAGTGGTGTGGAATTTAGTTGGAGACCTGTGGCTAGTGGCGTCCCCCAGGGCTCAGTACTGGGTCCCATCCTGTTCAACTCATCAGTGACCTGGATGAGGGGATGGAGTGCCTCCTCAGCAAGTTTGCTGATGATGCCAAGCTGGGAGGAGTGGCTGACACACCAGAGGGCTGTGCTGCCGTTCAGAGAGACCTGGAGAGGCTGGAGAGCTGGGTGGAGAGGAACCTCATGAGGTTCAACAAGGGCAAGCGCAGAGTCCTGGACCTAGGGAGAAATAACCCTAGGCAGCAGTACAAGCTGGGGGCTGACCTTGTGGAGAGCAGCTCTGCAGAGAAGGACCTGGGAGTGCTGCTGGATGACAAGCTGACCATGAGCCAGCAATGTGCCCTCGTGGCCAGGAGGGCCAGTGGTGTCCTGGGGTGCATTAGGAAGAGTGTTGGCAGCAGGTCGAGGGAGGTGATCCTGCCCCTCTACTCAGCCCTGGGGAGGCCTCATCTCGAGTACTGTGTCCAGTTCCGGGCTCCCCAGTACAAGACAGACATGGAGCTACTGGAGAGTCCAGCATAGGGCTACAAAGATGATCAGAGGGCTGGAGCATCTGCCCTCTGAGGAACAGCTGCGAGAGCTGGGTCTGTTTAGCCTGGGGAAGAGAAGACTGGGGGAGGGGAAAGCATCTTATCCATATGTATAAGTATCTGAAGGGAGGGTGTCTAGGGGATGGGGACAAACTCTTTTCAATTGTCCTGTGTGACAGGACAAGAGGCAATGGGCAGAAATTGAAGCACAGTTCTGCCTGAACGTGAGGGGGAATTTCTTCACTGAGAGTGACAGAGCACTGGAACAGGTTTCCCAGAGAGGTTGTGGAGTCTCCTTCTCTGGAGATCTTCAAGGCCTGCCTGGATGCAACCGTGTCTACCATGCTCTAGGTGACCCTGCTGAGCAGGGAGGCTGGACTAGATGATTTCCAGAGGTCCCTTCCAACCTTACTGATTCTATGATTCCATAATCTTATTCCCATTCCATTATAAAAAAAACAGGAGGGGCTTAATTTGGAATTACACATCATCATTCAGCTTTAGCAATTCTAGAAAATGGACTAGAAAGTCAACTAAACTTTTGGTAAGGGAGCCTTTTGGCTTTTCATACCTTTCCAGAACATTAAATTGAATAAAATTCAAATGCCCAGACAATTAGGAAACAGTTATGATGGTATGCATCTTAACTCTAGTCATATCTCTGAGCAGCATCCCAATATGTCAATAACATTCAGGCACTCCTGCTGCAATAATATTTCTTTTATACTTTGTCCTTCCAGATAATGGAAAATATTAACATTTCCTTTTCCTGAAAGAAATCCTGCACCTTAAAAAGCTGTGCTTAAAAGCTTCTTAGGTATGGCCCAACTAAACATTATCCTTGCTGCAGAGAAATAGAAAAGCTGAAAAACTTAGTAGTGGAATTCTATCTGCTGCACAGAATTAATGTTATGTTCTCATTTACCCATTAGAGAACCTACGTAGCACTCATCCCACCCAGCCAATGACAGCCCCATGAAAGGAAATAAAGTATACCAAATGCATCCAGAGCATCCACTTCCTTGTTCTGATCATACATATATGAAGAACTAGGGAGCACACCTCAGAAAAGCTGCCTAGGATCTCTTCATGTCATAAAATCACAGCTCTATGTATTTTTAGCTAATCCCTTCATCTTTTAATAAAGATATATTTAACACATTGCACACACAACTGAAGATCTGGAACACAGATACTCAAGGAACATATGAACTGCTCAAGGACACATAAAGCCATGACAAAGCTGAGGATTTACATCCACATCTAGCTGTCCAACTAGAGCTCTAACACTTCTGTTGAAACTGGTCAGATATAACTAAATCAGTTACCAATTCTGAGAACAGCATAGAAATGTGACCCCAGCATCTGACATTGTCAGACCTGTAGAGAGGATTCCTAACGCTCCCACATGACATTACTTGTCATCAGCATATGCAGTTGAACCACGTCAAACAGTTTAACTGTAATTTTAGCTGCAGTCAAACCAGGTACAACATTACTCCAGCAGTTGTAATTAAACAATAGCTCCCATATAAGATCTTTTAATAATACTAAGGGGAAATTTCTGCTACAAGAAGTATCACCACAACAGAACCACCAAGGAAACCTCCAAAACAAGTTTCACTAAACACAGCCAGCCTGTCTATGAGCTGGTATCCAGCTACAATGAAGACATCTGTGGTTTTCCTGTCTACCACCTGCCTGCTTTCTCCCTCCCACCATCAATATACAGCTTCAAAGTCCAAAGGGACAGTCAAACAGAGCTGGAGGGACAGAAGAATCAATGGCAAAACAAAACAAATAGCTTTCAAATGATTTTGGATTCTTCAAAAATGAGGAGTTCTTATTTTTAGACTGCATACAAGTAGCTCAAGGTGCTTTTTCTTTAGTCCCCATGACAGTAGTTAAGTGAATACACCTGCCTCGCCTTGTTCCCTTCTGATGGTAAACAGAGGGTCTTGCATTTAAGTTACAACACGGAATACTTCAGAGCAGCCCTGTGCCAAAATGGCACATTTCTGAGGGATGCAAAGGTATTCAATAAAAAGCTTTTAAAGGCATATTTTTAAACTTGCAGCAGGAAAGCTTTTCTGTGTCAAGACAGTAATTCTTTTAACAGCATTGATCAAAATGTCATTCTTTTATGAGTGTACAATACCTTTTAATGGCATACAACAAGCCATTAGGGTTATACACCTCCGTACAGCAGACTGCTTACTGGAAAAACGGGAACACTGGCCAAGATACAGTCACTAGTTTTTATGCTTCTAATAAGGTACAGTTTCTTTCATTTCCCCCAGCTCTACTTCACTCTAATACTCACAGGTGAAATGATCCAAAGATTACACCAAACTACTCATCACTTTCACCAGAGTTATTTTCACTGTAACCCACATTTTCCACAAGAAATATCTCTTTGTAAACAAAATGAAAATTCTCGCTTTCTAAAATTGGATTCTGTCACCAAGGACATATTCACTTCTGCTTTGTTTTCCTCACTAGTTATCATACTTATCCTCAAATCAGCATTGGCTGAGGAAGAAAATGTGGTTGAATGGCACATAATGTTTTAGTTTTTAGAAATAGCAGAAACCCAAACATCTGTCCTTTCCTAGCACTCACACTTGGGGCAGATCTTTCCACAGATCATCCAGTTCTTTTCAAGTGCACCAACCCTTCAGGATGTCTAACAGCACTGATGATTACATTTGCTCTGCTTGAACAGAAGGGAAGCATGAACTTTCTAGATGCATTCAGCAGCACTTTATAGCCTTATCTTAGTTAAAAATATCAACAGAGAAGGGAATGATTTCTGTCAACTCATCTTCAAGAGTTTTCATACTGAGGGTAGTGGACTGTTTATGGAATATAGTCCTTGATGTTGACTGAGCAATGGGTGCAGCAAAATACTCTGAAATACTTACAGTGTCAAGATCTTCTCAGCTCTTTGGAAAGCACACCTAAGCCACTGGTATAAACAAAAGGAAAAACAACTGATGAAAACGTAAAGGCATGAATTAAAATAAAAAAATAAAGGGAAAAAATTACTAGAGACAGAAGAAATTTGAGGCTATAAAATCAACAGCTGAAGATAAGGTAATTACAATTAGGTTTAATGGGCTTCTTGTCTCTCTGATCTGCTCCATTCTGTAACATGGAAGTGACTTCCAGCTTTGAGACAGCTTCTATAGTCTGCTCTGCCACAACAGTCACATCTAGATTTTAAAACCAAAGTTAAATTTTTACAGTCTTTAAATATATTTAGACTCAAGTCAACCAAAACAATTTACACTACATAAGATGCCATTATCTCAGATTTATATCTCCCCTGTATTCATTATTAAACATAGTCATATACAAAGAAGTCTCCCCAGAGAATTACCAGATCACTGTCAAATATCATGATTTGACTAGATGGTTCAACTGATAGTTCAGAACAAAACTAAATCAGAATTAGTTATATGCTCTAACCAGCTAAAATGAGGAGATGCACATGATACACAGGATGAACCTAACTGTGTTGTGTTAACTAAGAAATGCTTCACATGCTGGCAAACATATATTTTAAGAGCCAGTTTGCAAAATCTCAAATAAACTCTGAAGATGACAACACCGTGGGCATACAGATCTACAACAGACTGATGCTCTTGTGATACCAGCAACGTAGCAGGGATAGCAGAGCAGCAGCATGGGAGCACCAGTTACTGAGCTATCCGGCTGTACTCCTCTGGTTAAAACATGCACATCTGATCATTCACTTTGGGAATTCTTATGAATGTATTACTTTTACAGAACATAAAGTAAAATAGAGACTCGAGTAACCTCTGGAAGGAAATATAAAAGGAAAATAAATGCTTTCTCAAGCAAGCTAAATGCATTTTGTAGTTGATAGGGACTGATTTCTCGCTTGTGTACCAGAGAGCTCAGAGCTGCTCTTTCAGTTGTTGTGGTCAACACATTCAAGTATACGTTAAATATTTTAGAAACAAATCATTTACTATGTTACTAGATATGAGTTGATGTATATACCACACTTCACAATGAAAACTAATTTTTTGTTCAACTACTCTAAATTAGGTGCAGTAAGCGTTACAACAGGATAGAACAACTACAGTTCCTGTCACACGTGTGCAGAGAATCAAATCACAAAGTCCATCCTTTTGCTCTTTAGAATAGCAGCTGCCTAGGCGTTGTATTCCAAAATGCACACTGAATTTTAGTTTAGTGAACTTTTCATTCTTGAACCCAAGTATTTAAAAAATGAAATTGCATCATATTATTTCCATTTAGAAATCAAGAAATAAAGCCTATGTACAAATAAGCCTTGATCTACCAAATGCTAAAGATGCATTCCTTTCTTCTTATTTCAATTCAGTTAATGCAAGCATGGCCCACAGTGGTTCTAGGCGCATTTTCTAGGCAAAATGAATATGGCTGAACATTAGTGAATTGTTCATTTGGCTTCTTGAATAATAAGTAGCATTATTTCTAGAGTCTGATACAGTAAAAGCAACTCCTTATTTCTGGATCTTTTCAGTGATATAAAAATAAACTAAGGTCTTGAGAAAGGAGGTCAAATAAAACTGACATGAACAGCAGCCTGCATCATTTAGTACCTCAGCTTTTAACAGTTTGGAGTTTCAGTTTAAACATCCAACACTGAACACTTTTTAAAACAGGTTTGGCAGACATTTCTTAGAAACTTCCTACATCTTTTTGATCCCATTTTGCAATAAGAAAACAGACTACATCATGGTCCCTACCATATTCACTCAAGAGCCTTCCTAGAGAAAAAAAAAATTATTTCAAGCTGGTAAACAGTTAATACTGTACTGATAACAGTAGCAGCTTACTGAGATTTTTTTTCCTCTGTCAAGTCTTCTGCCAGAGGTCCCAGCTGCCAAACTACTATTTCCTATAAATAGCTTAGGAGTTTTCTTGGGTAGATGTAGTACCCCCCCAAGCACTCACCTGTTAAACAATTTGGCTAGTTCTAGATTTTTTCAGGTCCCTGGCAGTGCAGGCTCTTTATTCCCTGCCAAGGTATTGGGTAACAGAGTTGCTACCATCACTTTCCCAAAAGGGTGATGGGCAGAATGAAGGAATAACATGGCCTGATCAGGTTAGGACATAGCAGGCAGCTCTCGCAAGGACTCAGGAAAGGACCTGGCCTTCCCCCACCCCCAGAAGGGAGGAAGACAAGAGGCCAGTAAGAGTGAAGACCTCATCCATGAGTTCAGCCCTTACCGTGACTGCATGAGTGGAGAAGTGAAGAAATCAGGCTTGTAGCTAGCTCTGCCTCCTCCTCGGCCCATCCCTCCGGTTCACTGGAGTAAAGCTGCAACAAGTTGCTTCCCATGACTGCCCCATAAAGGGCAGGTAGCTGGGAGGAGTGGAAGGCTGCCAGAAAGAAAAGCCCAAAGTTCCACCAGCCAAGCAGGCAATTCCTAGACTGTATGACCTAACTGCAACAATACCTGCTATATTATCTGTTGTCAACAGTATCAATGATTTTCTGGGGTCATTATGTATTAACACTGTTTTTCTTACACCTGAGAACGGATTTGAAAATCAGGCTAGGCATGCTAACTTGCCCTAATCCTTCCTGACAGCAATGTTGAAGGGCCCAGAGGTATGGGGTTGATTTATAAAAGATCTTTGTTTACATGTATTGGCAGATATATGCAGGGAAATAATTTTTTTGGTTTAAGACTTGCACAACCTTCTTAAATAAGCTCCAGTGTCTGGAGTGTGTTTACCTTCTCGAAATATCAGCCGAGGAGGGGCGGCCTTCCTGTGGGAGTTCCCTGCGGTGAGCCGCGAGCCGACGGCCCGCCCGTGCTCGGGAAGCGCTCCGAAGGGCGGATGCAACGTGAGACTTGCACAGCCGCAGTTCCGAGAGGAAGACGCGAGGACCGAGCCAGGCACACGGGGTCTTACCCAAGGCGGCGGCCGCCGGGCCGGGCCGGGCCGCGCTCCGCTCCGCCGAACCCGCCGCGCCGCCTCGCGCCGTTCGAACGAGACCGCCAAGCCCGCCTCCCGCGCCGCCTCCGATTGACGGCGCTCCTGCCCAATCCTAGAGACGGACGCGTAGAGGCCCGCCCCCAACGCGCCAGATAACCAATCAGCATTCGCTCGGGTCTAGAAGCCGTGTCACGTGTGTAAGCGCCTCCTCGCGCCGAAGGCCTCACTAACCTGCTAGGCTCCATAGGCGTTGATTAACGTAACAATTGCCCAATAAGAGCTCAGAGCCCAGCGCATGCTTGCCGGTGACTGGCCAAAAGGAGGAAGGGGCGGAGCTGACCGCAGCAGCTCGGTGGACGAGCAGCGTCGTGTTGCCATGGGGACGGGCGCCCGGCCGCTCCGCAGGGGGCCGGGCGGCCGCGGTCGTGGGCCCGAGGGCCCGGCGGCGCCGGCGGCCCGCGCCTTCGCACCGCCTGCACGCGCGGGGCCCCGCGGCGCGGCCCGTCGCAGGCGGGCAGACCGCTCGCTCCGTGGCGAAGCGAATAGCCACGAACACGCAGGGGCAAAATAAAACGCCGTGCTAAAGCTCCGGCTCCAGCGGGGACGGGGACTTTACCCACCGCGGGCCGAGGCCCTGCGCCGCCCTCCGCCCGCCGGGCTCTCGGTGCCGGGCGTTACCAGCTTCCAGCACGCCCCGAACACGCGGGACTTGTGAATGCAGACTTTGAGGTTTTATGGCTAGCCCCATCTGCTTAATAGTAAACAGGAGCATTTAGACATTAATAATTATTTACTCCTAGATTCATTTATACATTCGTCCCCAGATAGCACAGACCCGTTGCCTTTCAGAGCAACTTTGCTTCTTTCTTTATACTGGCTTTTGGGACAGAAGTACACTAAGGTTTCCTCGTATACGAGTTACAACTGACTTGGACACCAGGGAAGGTGTTTGGACTCTGCTGAGTTTCCTGCGTTATGTTAACGATGCCTGGAGTGTGCATCTATTTTTGTAATAAATGTAAAGAAAAATAACTTTTCTGCCATTTATTGTCTGTGGCATAACAACTGACACGGCAGAAGTCAGATTGAAGCAATCCTAAAACATTTCATAGGGCTGTGAATTCATTCTTATCACTTCCCCCCAAAATAACAGACCACCACTGAGAAAGATTCTCAGATTTTAAGAAAGTTTCTAGGCAGAAAAAAGATGCTGGGCAGATGACATCTTGCCCTATCTAAAAAGTAGGCAGCTGCATCCTATTGCCCCTCTAGCCTTTGAGGAAAGCAGCAGGCAGGCACACTAGTCATCAGATCTGAAGGTGCTGAATGTGTAGGTTATAGCAGGGCTTACTCTGAAGGAGAAGTTGTCAGAACAACACTGAAGGAGAAAAGTTATCAGAACAAATAAGCTGAACAAAGCAGCTCTTCACTGCTCTCACCTTGGAGCCTGTAAGAAGCAGTGCCAAAACCAGACCTAAATGCTGCATTGCTGGAATTAAGAGTGAGCATAACTCAAAGGGGAGGTCACAAGCTCCATCAGCCTGTAGAAAGCCACTTAGAATTCTGTCTACCTCCAGTTTCTCATCCAGATTAAGGTAAAGCAGGTTTCCCCCTTTCCTGAGGGCTTACCTTGGCCAGACATTGAAGCAGGGAGACTATAGATCTAGGTATCATGCAAGAACATTGTGACAATAGATCTAGGTATCATGCAAGAACATTGTGACAGTCATCTAGAGGCCAGCAAGGCTTGTGCACACCCTGGTACTCTGCATAGAGAAGCCAGAGATAAGAGGGTATCTCAGGCTGGATAGGCAGTTGTCATTCCCTGTCCCATGGTCATGGCATTCTTCAGTGCAGCTGCTATAAAGTAGTCTTCCAAGGTCCTGTATCAAATCAAGCATTCATGTCGCAAGCTATAAAATAACTTGAAACTATAAAAGCAGGTACCAAATTTATGACATTACAAGCAGCTGAAGGAGTTACTGCTGCCTCTAAGCCATACACAGATCTAACTGAAGACAGGGGAAAGCACAGGACTCTAGGAGACAATGTTGGCCAGCATTTCCTTCCATGAGAGGCAGCCAGTTTTAGAAATTGAAAGGTAGCAGAAGCAAATACATTAATACAGATGAGGTGGAAGCCAAGCTTTGGTTGTACTAAACTGAGCAGGAAAACTTGCACAATGCAAACAGCTGTTTCCAAGACCACATAGAAAGTCACAACTACTACAGGCAAAAAAAATGGAAATTCATAGAGAAACATTAAATGACAGGAGATAAAGGACCTGGAAGACTCTGTTCCAGTGCTCTTAATAGAGAAGCAGGGAATGAATCAAGCTTACTAGACTCTTAAAGGCAGAAACAATGACAGCAAGGCTGCTGTTCCTTCAGCCATAGCCGCTTGATAGCAGGACAAAGTTTTGCTTGACCCAGCAACTCCTTGAAATGATGGTGCTGGAAAACTGAGACAAAAAGTAGGGCTGTGATCCTGGTTTGTGAACTCTAATGGCAGCGGCTGGTCTGGACTGGATTTCTCTATAAACACAAGGGGCTGCCAGGGGTTTGCTGCAGTTCATGCAAAAGGGATATTGTGGTATAATGCAGAAAGAAAATGAAAAAAAGTCAATAAAGGAAAAAAAGCAATAGGAATTCACTTTTTCCTTCTTTGGAACCAATGTATGACAGCAAAACAAGAGAATGCCTGGAACTTTGTCTTCTGTTTAAATAGAAATGAAGAAAAACTTTTTTGTAATAAAAAAGTAATATCCTTTTCTGAACTTTGTAATCAAAGCAGCTTTATAAACTATGCACGCATGTGCATCAATTCCACACTAATCCAGCTAGCCTCAGGCATGCAAGATACTTATGAAATAACAGAGCAGTTCCTACTACCAAAGAAATTTTAAATGTAAGCTCAATGTAAGGCCAAGAAAAAGAGTCAAGTTCAACAGACCTTCACCACCATCACATGAAAAACACAACAGGAGCTCAAATTAGAGCTATTACCATGTCCAGATGTGTTTGTCAAATACGAGATGATACATAGGGGATAGTACTGCAGTACAGTATCAGGAACAGAAGTCCAATTCCTGATCCTTTTTTCCAGAATAGGATCCCATAGTTTAATGTGTGAAAGCCAGTGAGATAGCAGGAAAAGAGAGATGCAGGAATTAGAGCACAGCTGTAGCAACTCTAGGGTACTGATCATTACAATAAAATTTCATAATGGTTTCCACTACAACCTTTTCTATTGTTCATAACTTCAACAACTTCACTTTGTAAAGATGCAAAAGTTATTGTTATAATCTTAACTTTTTTCTTAGTGTTCCTTCAACTGAAATGTGCAAAGGTCAAAAATCTGAAGTTAGGCATAGCAGTGAACCACAGTGAAAAGCAGAATTTACCTTTATGTAATTTAGCTTTGATTTGCCATTCAGGAACCTGTGAAATTCAGACTGTTTTTACTAAGCTGATTAAGACAGTCAGGGACATCTGCTACTCCTAGTTGATATAACTAATGCTTCATTCAGAGAAGAGCCTTTCTCATCCTTCAAGGGCACACTAATTCAACCAAGCCTGCAAAAATCTACCATAAGGGGTATTCTGCTCTAGTCAACTGGTGCCTGATGTCAAACCTTCTGCATCTAAGCAGGGCATAAGGAAGCCTGCCAGAGGCCAACTCCTAGTTTGTCTTATTGAGACTAATAGTAAGACCCATCACAGTTTGGAATCAAGCCAAGGCCTGAAACTGAAATTGCTTCCTGATAAATGATTTGCCCCAGTCAATGCATAAAAGGAAGACTTCCATTCTCATCCTTTTGGATCTACAGTCTTGACTATGTTAATAAAATAGACCTTTACCAGAGAGAAGTGGCAGGAGTCCAGGACAATGTATCAAAATCATCTTTCCTGGAGGGAATCATCCAACAGGTTGTCAAAAGCAGCTACACTTCTACGAGCCCTCACTCTTCTGGGAAGAGTCCTTTGTAAAAACCACTGTGAGCTGCCAAGTAAACTTGTGAGATAACAAAACAGACCCATGCAGATGACACACAACACTGGCTATTCTCCATGAAGCTTGTGACTCCATAGCCAGTGTCCCCACACTGAGACACAAGCCTGCAGGTGCAAGCACAGATAGTCTGACCTCCGGCCAGGTGTAAGAGGCTACAAGGAGCACCCCAAGCAGTGTCCATCACCAGGCTGCCTTCCTGGGCTGGAGGCAGAATGCCCTTTGGATAATCCTGGGGCTGTGTGTAAGGCACGTGCTCAGTAAGCCTGAGCTTTCCGAAATGGCCACAAGCAGCAATGCTCCCCTGGTCCCAGTGCCAAAGGAGCTACATTTGCAGTGACGTGACTGAGCCCAGCTGCTGGCTCAGCAGCCACCGTGCCCCAGTGTCTAGAGCAGCAGGAAGGAAGCTGGGAGCTTCCCAGGAGCAGCCAGAGAGGACCAAGACAGCCCTGGCAGCTGCCAGCATCTCCCTGGCTCATTTCTTCATTGCACATGCTCCATGTGCCATCCCTCCCTGCTAAAGGGTGTGGGACACAAGCTCACACAGGGCAGTGCTAATCCAGCAGCAAGAAGGTGCTCAGACAGGTTGGTTTGGAGCACTGACTCTTTAACAAGAGCGCCAGCAGGGTCCATTTGTGGTGCACGCAGCCACAGCTGTGATAGCTTCACACACGTGGACAGCAATAGGGTCCACAGCAGGAGCAGTGCTGTACCCCCCAAGCCAGCCTATCTAGCACTCCAGAATATTTATCCTTTTCATTATGAACAAAATCTCCTCAAGTTCCATTAGAAAATACTCAACTACAAAAACATTTGAGTTGCATAGTTAAATACTCAAAATGAGAAATGCTATGAAGTCAAGACTGTATGCACAGCCCTTCACTCTGCCCCTTGCACACTTGCATCATTACAGCATGAGCTATTCCTCAACTCACACAATAGTTTATAGTCTTTTCAATCTTTTCTATAACCTTGTTCCTATGACACCCTGCAACACTCTACCATGCTATGCAGCCCAGACAAAGAGTCCATTAAAGTAATTTATATGAAAAACACACAGTAAATTACAATTAGACAACATACAACTGGCAAAATAAAAGAACAGAATAATAGTGAGAACATGTTACTATATTCAGGATTTTAAAATTAGATTACCACATTAACCACTTAAATGCCAACACCACCAGCACTGATGTGCCAGGGGTTTTGCCCTGAGAAAGCACAAAAAGCTCTAAAAGCATGCATACAACACACAATACAAATAAATGCATTGTTTCTGACAACACCCTTGTATTTTATAACCAAAGCACAGCTATCTCCCCCTTCCAGGTGTGTGCTGTGGGTCTGGCTCCCCCTGCATTACACTGGGCACCAGGATGCGCAGAGCAACCACTGCCCCGAGCCACTTGGGATGCCAGGTTTGAAGCACAGAGCAGAGGAGCAGCAACAGTTATCGCCACTGAGGCTGCAACACCCAAAGAGCCATGTGGGCATATGACAACTTCCAGAAGTCTCAAAAGTTTTCTTAATGCAACACCTTGATTATACAGACACGACACTGTCTTGATTAGGCTGGCATAATCAACCTTGTGCCCCAGCTGAGAATTTTCTAGGTTAGAGTGCAGGGAAAAAATTAGTCAGAAGACACTGACAAGTTATGAAAAGACTGGCCTTTGAGTGAGAAGACCTCCCTAATAGCACCTCTGGGCATGTCCCCCACCACTGTGGCTGGGGGAGCTGCAGGAGCCCCCGTGGCAGTCTGGACAGACAGGGAGGCAGCAGGATGGCACATGCCAGCAAGTAACAGCAGGATGAGGAGCACCACAGCCCGTATGTCCATGAAGGATGCACCAGTCCAGCACCACCTGCCCCTCTCAGTACAATCCCACCAGACGAGGGGCCCTGCAGCCACCCCCACGCTGGTGTGGGGACACATCCATAGCCCATCACAGACACCCCAGGTCACCCCTGCTCTGGGCTATTCCCAAGGAGAAGGGCTTACCTCCAGAAATAGTCCCACAGCTGAATCCCATTTAAGAGGTGAAGTGCTGATGCAAGTCCTGCACAGTTATTGCCGTTGGGGGCATTGCACAGAGCTGGTGTGCCAGGAGCTCAGGCAGCCCTGCCTACACCCCAGCCCAAAGGCACCAGTCCCCCCCCCAGGCCCCCAGTCCTCTACCAGACCCCAAGGAGTTGAGTGCACTCAGGGCCAGAGAGCTGCATCTTCATTCCTGTCTCTCACACATCCTGAAATCCCAGCATGAGCATCTCTGAAGCTGACCTCATTTGGATGCAGCCTGGAGGAACCGCATCTCCACACTGCAGGGCTTTTCTCCTTTCATCAAGACAGGGGCTCCCTCACATCAATGCAAAGTACCTGGAGCACCAGTGTGGGGAAGCATGCTGGCAGCAACCACCTGCACACATACCAAGTTTCCCCTTTCCATAAGCAGGTCCCACCGAGGGCAGGTCTGCATGACCCTCACAGCACACAAGGGCAGACCAGCTCTAGTAACTCCCCAAACACCGTGAAACCACATGCAAGATCACTGCAATGCCCTCTTTCAGCCTTTCTCAAAGGCCCACTTCTACCCTGCTGCTGCAGAACCAGATCATTTTCATTTTGAGGGACTCTTCACTGCTTTCTTCTTTAGCCACTTACCTGCTTGTCCCGAGGCTGAACTCCCAGTTTTTCCAAAAAAGTCCCTGGAGCACAGCAAGTCCCCTCATAACTGGTAGAGGACCACCATTCCCTTCCCTAGGAAGCTCCCACAGTACTCGTGCAAAGCCACCAGCCACCCCAACAGCAGCTGCTTTATCAGGTAGCACCGTCACAGGTGTGTGCGCAGGCCGGCTCCCAGCTGGCATGACTCCCAGCGGCTCCATCCCTCCAGGGCTCTGCACCTGGGGCGAGATTAAAGGTGTCGTTTCAGCCGTTGAAACGATCTTATCATTTTCCTCCTGCTTCTGGGGAAGGTGAAACTTAGAAGGAGGTTTTCTGTGAGGCATGAGACAGTGACTAATTAGTGGGGAAGATGGGACGCTGCACCGCGATTCCCTGGGGTATTTCTAAACCTCCGGACAGTTTGTGTATGTTCGAGCTGCTCCTCTCCAGAGAAAGGATAAACAGGGGACAGACAGCAAGCGAGCAAGCCGCAGCTCCGGACACTGACCGCCCTCGGAGCTAATCCAGAGCCACGCAAATGAAACCGCAGGCAGTTAACGGATTAGGGGAACAGAGCCTGGAAATAATATTTTACAGTAGGGTTAGTTCATCTAGAGGGAGCCTGGTGGACTTGTAGGAAGCGCGGGGAGAGGCAAAGGAGACACTGAATTACCTCCATCCCTTTAAATTATTCTACAGATCCCACTGCAGCAGAGAAAGGCGGAATGGCTGCAGAGCAAAAACAGCCTGGATCCCAGCATCCAGCTGCCAGAGAGCCCCTCAAAAGAAGAGCGCACGCGAGAGCGGCGCGAGTGCTGCCCGGAGCAGAGCCCCGGCAGCCGCGTGCGCTGCCGGCGTCAGGGCCGCCCCGGCAGCGAGCCCCCACGCCGCCGCCCCTCGGCTGCTTGTCCCTCGGGGCAGTTCACCGCGCCCGGCATGTGCGTCGCTCCCGGCGCCGACGCCGTGCGCTGCTCCGCTCCCGCCCGGCCTGACTCTCGGGCCGCGGCGGCGCGAGGCTGCGTCCAGCGCGGGGGCCGGAGCGGCGCCTCCGGAAGGTACCGGCCGCGCGGAAGCTGATCCTGCACGATTAAGACAAATTAAGGATCTAATATATAGGTTTGCTGTCAGGTTCCCAGGGTCAGGGGTCGATACAGTATATTGCGACGAGGCTATAGGTTACCCTTGCCCCAATATTTTATCATAATAAACCAAATGGGGACAAAACACCCAGCAGTAGCCCATAAATCTATTAGCAGTGAACTGTCAATGTCCCGTATAGCAGGGTAATTTGTTAATTCAGAGCTGGGTCTCTTTTTTCACTAGACCTTGTAAACTCCTTTCTGAAACATCAATAAACCATCTGCTTTGACTTGTTAATCAAACGACTTTATTCAGTCCAAAGCAATTTTTTCCTAATAAAAACAGAGTATTTATCTCCATGGCTATAAAAGAGGATTGTTTTCAACTGTTCACTTATAGTTAAGAAGCACATTTAGTTTGGATTGATTTCCAATGCTTCGGTCATATCTTGTCACTTCCCATTTCTTACACACAGCATCTCAGTTCAGCTCCCCAGGCAGGAAGGCAGGAGCTGCCCAGCGCCCGAGCGGCAGCCGAGAGCCCGGCCTGGGGGCCCGAGGCGCCCACCCCGCCTGGCGTCCGGCCGGGCTGCGGCCCTCCGCCGCCTCCGCCTCCCTCCGGACCGACCCTGGAAGCCCCCAGCGGCAGCAGCGGTGCATGGAGGGGACCGCAGTGCCCGGCCGCCCTGTGGGCTGTGCGCCGCTCTGCCGAGCCCCCGGCGGACGGATGGACGGATGGACAGACAGGTGGCACTGCGCGCTGCGCCGCGGGCACTGCACTCGGCCAGGCACCACCATCTCCCTTTGCTCCTCGGCCTCGTTCTGCTATTTAGATCCATCATGGAAAAAAAAGGGGGGGGGGGGGGAAATAAAGTCAAATATGCACCGCGTTGCCACACACCGCGGCCTCAATTCTCGCCTTTCCTCGATGCGAGCGCCGTGGGGTCCAGGGCGTGCGGGGCAGCGGGGAAGCGCTCTGCGTTTTGGCTCAGCAGGCTGCGAGGACAGGGAGGAACGATAAAAGAATTTTTAATCGCTCAGGTGGCTTGTGGGGGAGCTGGGCAGCATGGCACCCACATGCCCCATCCCAGGGACCCGCGCACGGAGGGGCTGCGGGGCAGAACAGGAATGGGGATGGAGAGGGGGATGGGGACAGGGATGGACTGGGAATGAGCCCCCATGGCTCATGGCCCATCAATGTGCCCTGCACGCTGCTCCGATGCCGCTTCTCCTGCTGCAAAGATCAGCCCACTCCTTTGCTGAGAGCAAACATCCATCCTTAACACGCTTCCTGGTGCCCGGTCCCCTGGAACATCCCAGCTCCAGGAGCAGAGGCTGCGCAGGGCGCCCGTCCTGTCCCATCCCATTGCCCCCATGTCCCGTCATGCCGACAAGCCCGCCAGCCCCGCGGGGGCTCGCGGGACAGTGCGGGCGGCCGCGGTGGGAGGGACGGGCATCGCGTGCAGGGCAGCTGCAGCACCCCGGACACACGGACACGGGGACACGGCATGCGCCGACACTGCCGATGTCCCGGGCATCGCGCTCCTGCCACAGCTGGATGGGTGCAGCCTTGCATGAGGGAACAACGTTTCTGCTCTGGAAAAAACTGCTGCTTTGCCAAAACTCAGCAGTCCTGGCACGTGCCGACCTGACCTGGGTGAGAAGCGAGGCTTTTCCTCCCCACTGCCTTGCCAACAATTTTCTGTTGGCTCTGGTTTAGGTTTCACCTTGCTCCAGCCTTGGAGGTGCCTGCTCGCCCACCCCCGGAAATGCGGCGGTGTTGGAGGGAGTGCACAGAACCCCCAGGAAAGGCCGGGAAGCGGCTGGGAACATCCCCCCCCCCCCCCCCCCAGGTAACATGGGCAGCTCGCTGCGCCGCCTGGGCCTGGGCGCCCAAGCAGCCGAGGTTGGAGAGTACTGGGATGCCCCAGTCCGGGACTGTGTCCCATGGAGGCGCCAGCTGCCCTGGGGTCCTGGCTCCCCAGCCGCGCAGCTGCTGCTCCACTGGCGTCTCCTGGCCCTTGGCAGCTGCCCCAGCACTGGCACGTGGCGCCCACCTGTGCGAGAGCGGCCGGGGCAGCCTGGTGCCCACCGACGGCACCGCGCTGCGCCCCAGCGCCTGCCGCGGCACCCCGCGTCCTGCAGCTGCTGGCGGCCGAGGCACAGTGTGGGAGCACACGCCGTGCGGAGAAACCCTGCTGCAAGCAAGCTGTCGGGTCGCCAGGCCCATCCTGTCCCGGCCTGCAGTGCTGCAGCTGGGCAGTGCCGCCGAGCGGGAGAGGGCTGTGGTGCACGTGTGCCTGCCTGTGTGCATCTGTGCGTGTGCATGTGTGTGCCCACCTGCATGTGTGCACATACGTGTGTGCATGTGCCCCCACGTGTGTGTATATGTGTGCGCACGCCCACCTGCATGTACATGTGTGCACATCTGTGTGTGCACCTACATGTATGTGTGTGCACATGTGCATGTGCATAGGTGCATGTACACCTGCGTGTGCGCGCGCACGCGCGCGCGCGTGTGTGTGTGTGTGCATCTGTGCATGCACACGTACACCTGGCCAGCTGGCAGCTATTTGGCAGAGCACCCCCCCCCCCACCCAATGCTGAAAAAGTCCCTTTTTTTTTTGCTGTGACAACTCAATATAATTTGAAGTTTGCTTAGGAAAGAGAGTCTTTTTTAACCGAACACGCTCACAGCTGAATCGATATGAATTATACGGCACAGAAGATGCCTAGGGTATTAAAACATTAATTAAGTAACATCACGCTACCACCCAGCCACAGCACAGCACCGTTCGCAGGCAGCGCTGCCACTCCACGGCTGCAGGTGAGTCTCCCCCGCAGCGCCGGCGCCCGCGGAGCAGCTGGGGCTGCGCGGCCGCTCGGGAGCTGCTGTGCCGGCTCCGCACTGTGGGGCAAGTTGCAGTGAAATCAACGTCTTCGCCGCATCCCCCAGCAGAGCGCTAATTAAAATGATGCTCAGGTGCGTTGGGTCACCGGGCGCATGGCGCTAACGAGCGTGGCGGGCGGCTGCTTCCCGGCACCTCTGTCCGTGCCGCAGGGGCCGTTTGCTCGGTAGACGTCGCTGGCATTTGGCGAGCGTGCGTGTGGGGCGCTGGTGGAGCAGACACGCGGGGCTCGGCTCACCCACCGCACGCGGCGCCGGCGTCCACCCGGTGTCCCGGCGCCTGCCGCGCTCCGGGCGCTGGTGGCATGACTCCCTGCCGAGGCTGCGGAAAACAGGGTCCCGAGACGTCGGTCTCATGCCAGAGGGGAAGGAAACGAGGAAGTGGGGGTCTCGCTGCGGCTGCTGCTGGCGGGCGAAGGGCTGCTGGGTGCAAAACCAGTCCCACTGAGCCCCAGTGTGGCGGAGCCGGCGGCACCTCGCGTGTCCGGAGACGCTGGCGCTGCTGTGCACCCGCGAGCCTGGGGCCTCCCCTGGACGAAGCGGGAGGGACCAAGCTGCGAGGACCCTGTCTTCTGGCCTGCACGGGGACATCCGCGACGGCATCTGAGCACTGCCGGCTATTAGAAGTAATTGATTAAGATTTCCAGTTATCCTCAAAAATCTGTCAAGTTTCAACATGAAATTGGCACTTTTCATTAAAATAAATAAATAAATAAATCAATCCCAGAGGTTTCATTACGGTTTCTTACAAGCACGCAGCATGCCCGCCGCACCGTGTTGACCTCGCTGGCGTGAGCAGGCAGCCTTCCGGGTCGCGTCTCGGGGCTGCGCCGCCGCCGCGCCGGGACGCCGGGCTCCCGCG
>NW_028186342.1:417046-421538 GCF_003343005.1 Rhea americana
CCGCGGGCGCCGCGCCACCCCCAGGCACGCGGCCCTGCACCGCGCCGGCGGGAACAGCCGAGACCAGAGCGCTTGCTCGCTTTTTTTTTTGTTTTTTTTAATGTATCACAATGAGCAGGAAACATACGTGATGAAATATTTCCAAAGGAGTATATTCAATTACCATCTACAGTCAACTCAACTATGACAACAAAGTCTTTTGTGACAAATCTTTTTTTTTTTGTTTTTTTTTTGTTTTGAAAGTTCCATGTGGTTTCTGTTTCTGTTTGTCTCCATGTATTTTGGTACAGTTCGAGATCAGCATTGTTACAGTAACAAAAAAAGCTAACAAGACTACATTATAGAAAAACACCAAGAACATCATTTTTGGTTTCACTTGCTCTATTTTTTTGTACATTGCAAAGGCTGTTCATATCCCTCTTCACCTCATTTACGCTTTCTGTTCTACCCAGACTTGCCCCCCAGAAAATAAAAACAAAAAAAATAGTCAAAGCTTTGTGTTTCACAGTGGGCAGTATCTCAGCGCCAACAAACCAACCAACCGACCAACCCAATTTCTGCTTCTATTTAAAAGTTTAAAATTTTTTCCGTAAAGCAAAATATATTTGCACAGACACTGCGGGCTCAGCTGGCCCCAGCGCCTCGGGCTCTGCTTTATTCTCAGGTGTATGAAACTTTGGCCATCTTCACCACTTATAAAAGGCTCATATTAAAAATAAACCAGAAACCTGCTCAAGGCTAAGTCGGAAACCTTTCCCTGGTGCCGCGGGGAGGGCAAGAGCCCGGTGGAGGCAGCTGCTGCCCGCGTCTGGGCCGTGCAGCAGGACCGGGGCTGGGGGAGCTGGTAGCCAAGGAGGTGGCCACCACCCCGGGCTGAGTGCAAGGCCTGGAGGGAGCAGCTGGCCCCACAGCCATGGAGGTGCTGTCCCCGAGCCCAGCACACGGCCCGGTGGGAGCAGCTGACCCCAAAGCCATGAAGGAGCCATACGCAAGGCCACGGAGGTGCCGTCCCAGGCCCGAGCGCAGCCCACGGAAGTGGCTGACCCCAAAGCCAAGCACAGGGCCACAGAGGTGGCCATTCCCAAGGCATGGAGGTGACTGTCCCCAAGGCCATGGTGGTGCCATCTCCAAGGCCATGGAGGTGCCATCCCCAAGGTCATGGAAGTCGCTGTCCCCAAGGCCAAGGAAGTGGTCATCCCCAAGGCCACGGAAGTGGCCGTCCCCACGGCCAAGCGTGGGGCTCAGCGGGAGCAGCCATCCCCATGGCCGCGGAGGCAGCCCATGGGGGTGGCCGTGCCTTGGGTGTCCCCGTGCAGCCCTCCTGCCCACTAGGCCGTGGTCCTTGGGCCTCCCCGCGCGTCTCCGCCGCGGCCAGCGCGGGGCCAGGAGCCACGAGCCCGGAAGCAGCCTTTCTGCGCCGCTGCTGCGCCGCGCCGGAGGGAGGCATCCCGCACTGACGGTCTCTAGAAACGTTTAGAAAAAATACAAGGAAATGAATTTATAAAACATTTTAGTGGGTGGGAAGGAGGAAGGGGAAGGAGGAGAGAGAAATTGCACTATGACCAAGCAATATCATAAAAAAAGCAAAAACAAAAGGATTTCAAAAAGAGACCTTGCAGAATTTGACAGATAAAGCTAGTGTTAAATTGTTAAATTGTATCACATAGAGAATCAAAAACAAAACAAACAAAAATATTTCTATATGATACAGACAGAGTAACATACAACAGTTAAATGGCAAAAAATATATATATATATATTTCATAGAATTACAAACAAGATAAAATAATGGAAAACAAAAACTGTACAACTTTAGAATTTAAAAAATGTTCATCTCAAACACGGGGAGAAATACAAGAATTTTTGTTAAAAGAAACAGTTTGTTAAAACAGCGAACGTTCTGTGTACTTGTTTTTGTTTTTGACACCTTATGCTACAACTGGATACTGGTAGGAATATTAGATGGTACTCTCTTCAGTATTGTCTACTTAAAAAACAATTAAAAAAGGAATTTGCACTGTGCATTAGCCTAGTTAGAAATATGTACAACAGTTCAGGATCTAGTCTTTCATTAAACTAAAACCAAAAATTCATAAAAATAAAGAGTCCCGCTAAAAAATGAAATCCGTTTTTCGTTATCTTGGAATGCTCCAGTCTCTTGCAGAGTCGATGAGCGGCTTCAGCACTGGGAAAAGAAGCCAAGGGTGAACCATGAACCTGCATTCACAGTCTTCGACGTTCCCTTTCGAAACATGAGGAGGATGAGGATGACGGGGAAGAAGAACTTCACACTTTTGGGGGCAGAGGAGGGGTAGGGGGAGGAGATTGTTTCTGTTGACGTTTGGCTACGGAAGAGAAACAGCAAGCGTCTACCGGTCTCCAAGATCTACGTTTTAGCAGCACAGTTTTCCTTTCAAAGTCCGGACCGTAGAAGGCGGGTGTGTGCGTGCGTGCGTGCGTGCGTGTGTGCATATGTAGGTGTCTCTTCCACGAACAGGAATACAGAGATCAACATGAACACAAGTGCCTCACATACAGTTTCCTCTCGGCTTTCTGTACATTGCTATCGGACTCTTTTCGGGCTGCACCTCTGGGTCACTCACCACTCAGACTGCCTAACACAAGGACAAAACTTTGAGATAGAAACTTGTCTTTTGGTATGTGGAATTTTCGTTAAGAGTTGTCTCTCTGCTTGCAGAAGAAGCACAGATAACAACCTGGGTACTTTTTTTATTCTTTTCTTTATTTAAACTTAGACTTGTTTGTTTAAATCAGAAACAAATTCTCAAGTAAAAAGAATCCTTTTTGCTCATTCTGCACCAGTGGTGAAAGGGTATGTCTTTGGATTTTATTTAAAGCATGAATTTTCTTTAGAGAAAAAAAAAAGTAACAAAAACTTTTTTTTTAAAAAAGAAGGAACAGAGTGCAGCCTAATTACACAAACAGAAACAAATGCTTATAGTTTAAGAACAGAGTCTTTGAAGCATTTACAAAATGAGGAAAAGAAGAGGAAAAAAAAGGAAAAATGGAAAATAAGAAAGAGATAAGTGCACAAGGGTAACAGACATAGGTAAATCGTATGTATATGCCTTAAAAAGTTTCAAACCCCCAACAAAAAATATTCTGCAAGGGATCCTACTGACCCCCAAAACCCTTTGAACTTCTTTCTTTAGTTTTTATAAAATAATTATGCAACCACCCTCTAAGAAATGAAGGTAGCAACCATAAGTGGAAGATTACAGGATGGGGAAAATGGGGAATAAAGGTACAAAGGGGAGAAAAGCTTAGGCGAGTCAATGGATTGCAATCTATCTGGCTAGGAATGAACAAGACAACATCAAATGAGAAGCCGTCAGCTGGACCATACAAAAGCTAAATGTACACAAAAGGGTTTTTTCTTTTAAATCTACCATACTGCTTCAGTTCATTTCCAATGCAACAATCTACTCAACACCAAAAATGGTCATATCTATCATAAATACAGAAAGTCAGTTGTTTTAAAACTTATTTTTTTTAAGCTCCGAGTCCTCAACACTCTTTGTGTGTGTTTTTTTTCTGAAAAGTGGGAGTGCTTAACTTTTCCCCTTGAAATTGGCTTCAGCAGAAAAGCTACCCTTAAAATCCCCAAAAAGCTAAAGCAGTTCACATTGTTTTTCTCTTGAATACTTTCTGCCCATTTTAAATTAACAAAAAAAAAAAATCCTTTTCTGGAACAAAAACAAAAACAAAACAAAAAACCCCAAAACAAACAAAGGAAATTATATATATATATATATAAAACAATGATTCTGAAAACAGAACAAAGTGTGAGCGATTGACCTGAGAATAAAAAGACATTACATTTCTTTTTTTTCTTTTAGCAAGCCATTGGTATCTGAATGCTAAGATAGCAAGAAATTTAAAACTGTAACAAGGTGGGCTGCTTTCCCATACAGTGCATGCCGGCCTCTGCTGTGCTATCGACGTGGGGCGTTATTGAAAAGGGGCAATATACAAGGGGTTTAAGCTCCAAAGACATTAAGGAGGCAGTATGGACTTTTGTCTCCCAGACCAACAGTACCTTCAAAAGGACAAATGTAACAGTTTTTTTTTAATTTTTATTTTATTAAAAGAAAAAAAAATGTAAAACCCACCGGCATTGTTATATGGGAAAACAACCCACGCTTTTTCTTTTTTCTTTTTCTTTTTTTGGTTAGAAGCTTTGGAATTGCAGTTAGTCTATTTTTGAAATTGGTTTGTTATTAATTTTTTTATTTAAATTCATTTTTTTTATTGTTCATCTTCAAAGCTTACAATCTGAAGGTGTCCATTCCTACGCTAGTTAGACCACTGTCCTTAGGGCAGCCGGGGTCCTGGGGCCCCTCCACCGGGCTCGCCGGTCCATCTGACTTTTGGCTAACATCCGTGTCAGACTCCTCCGAATAGTCGTCTGTTGGCATCGAGGGCTGAACCCCTGAGGTGCTGCATGAACTTGAGGTAACCGTTGAAGATG
>NW_028186342.1:421719-422732 GCF_003343005.1 Rhea americana
GCGAGGTAGATGCGGTGCTGGGATCGGGGAGGCAGGCAGAGTGAGGTAATAGACTGGGGTGCTCTTTGGCGTTTCTTGCTGCTCTGGTGATTGTTCGGTGTTTGTGCGGGGCGGACTCGAGATGCTGACTGAGGGCTTCGTCCCCGCACACCGTGCTCTCGCACGCCACGCACTGGTACGGGCCGCCGGCCGTGCCGCCGCCAGTGGGCACATGAAGCACCATCTCTTGCAGGTTCACCACGGACTGGCCGAAGAAGCAGAGGGACTTCAGGTGGTCGCTGGCCGCCTCCTGGTCGCTGAAGCCCGCCTGGCACTTGCGGCAGACCAGCTTGTACTGCACCTTTGGAACGATGAAGGGGTCGCACAGGGAGTCCGCGCTCTTGCTCTCTGCTTCGGGCTCTTCTGGGGGTTTGGGCAGGAGGGGGGACACCTCGCGGGGTGCGTTTTTCTGCTCTTCTTGCTTGGGGGGTTCTTTGGCAGGGTCTTTGTCTGGGGCGGCAGCCCCCGCGGGGACTGGGGTTTGGCTTCCTTTGGGCTGCGGCGCCTTGGGCGGCGGCGGCGGCGGCTGCGCCTGCCGCTGCTGCTGCTGCTGCTGCTGCTGCAACGCCTCCTGCAGACTCTGCTGGTATTGCTGGTACTGCTGCAGCAGGGAGCCGGGCGACAGCCCCAGCAGGGCCTGCGACAGCGCGGGGCCGTAGGGGAACAGCCCCTCCATGCCGTACATGGGCTGCAGGTACCCACTCTGCAGGGCACCGGGGATCTGGGGCGCGTAGTAGGGTGAGAAGCCGGGGACGAAGTAGGGGAGGAACTGGCTCGTGAGCAAGGTGGTGGGGTCCGAACTGAGGGCCGCCTGCAGCGCCTGGAGCTGGGCGGGCTCCACCGCGTACTCCATGGCGGGCAGCGGGGCCGAGAGGGCCGCCGCCGCCGCCGCCTCCCCCTTCTCCTTCTTGGGCCCCGGCGGCGGGTCCCCCTTCCCCTTGGGCGCCTTCTCCTTCTCTTTCGCCTTCTCGCTC
>NW_028186342.1:423678-455604 GCF_003343005.1 Rhea americana
GGCGCCGGGCGCTGCTCCGCTCGCACGGGCGCTCACCAGCCGCGCTGCCGGGCGGCACCGGGCCCAGCTACTGCACCTTTCCATCTAACAACAGCTAATCAGTTCTGGACTAAGGAAGCATTTAAAACACAGGGAAAATAATGAAAAATAATGCCAAGAGCGGGAGCAGGGGGAGCGGGRGGGAGGGAGGGAGCAGGGAAGAGGCGCAATCTTTGTCTTATTCTCCCTCCTAGTGCAGCAGCTTCCACTTCCCCCGCGCCGAGCGAATCTTCCCCCAGCTGCCGATTTCCACGTACTGGCAGATGTCTCGCTTCCCCTTTCTAATGCTTGGCAAAACCTACCACTGTAGGGTGAGAAATACAGGCTAAGGACCTGTTTTCCTAAGACGAGTTATCACGGCTAAGGCGTGAAGAGCTCTGGACACTTGGCCCGTCCCCTGCCTGGCGAGGACGGAGGAGCGTCTGCGACAGTCCGTTACCTGGGAACGCTCGGGAGCTTCCAAGGGTTCAGAGAGGGAGCAGCCAGGGGAATATCGGCGTGGGCAGCGAGAGCAGCGGGACGGAGCAAGAGCACTTGCCTTGCGACTCATTTGTTCAGTGTACAAAGTGATAAGATGTTTGTTTTGTCCAGCCACAGGCTGGAAAAGCAAATAAAATGCCAGGAGTGGGGAGGAGAGACCAGCTGGGAAAGCACTGCGGAAGACAGGCGGCACCGGCAGAGGGGAGGGCGGGAGGGAGAACCCACGGCTCTTACACTCTCCAGGACACCCTGACGTCAGCCGGCCAGACTAAACCCGGCATCTCTGTCTACTGGGGAATATGCCGTGCGGTGAAAACTGCAAACGCAGGAAAACCTCCGAAGGCAAGAAGCCGTAAGAAACAAATGTTCTTTCTCTGCCATACGTTAAGCACTACCACCGACAGACAGCCCACCGCCTTGGACCTCCTCCTTCCCTTCTGTTTCACAGCTGCGACACTCGGGACACATGTAAGGGACCCGAATGTCCAAACCCACCGGGGCAGTGTGGGAATCTCTTTGGAGGCAGGACTTTTACCACCCCCCGAATCTGCACAGCACCTACCACCTGCAGGCGCTACGGCTGCAAAGCACTGATAGGACTGCAACAGTACTCTCTCCCCATGTCTCCTACGGGCAGGCCTGCTGCAACACTGCCACCTCCTCATCACCGCAGGCACTCACTTAGAAACGTCCGTTTGAAGTAGAAAAGTAGTTAACCCTGAAGAGGGATTTGCAAATAAAGCACGCAGCCACATTGGCTGCTCTGGGCCAAGCACCTCTAATGACCATGCTTACATTCTATAAAAAGAAGGATTAGACTATCCAAAAAGCACTATCAGAAAAGAAAAACAAGGGGGTTTATTCAAGAAGAGAGAGGCAAAGCATTCTCACAGCAATTCATCCTAGTTAATGCTAATGCTTCTCTCCACCACCTGTTTCTTGAGCTGTGGCTGGGTCATCCCAAAAGATAAAGTCATTTTCTTTCCCTGCTTTGGCTCTGGCCAAAGAGATGCTCTTTCACCTGCCTGTATTCATGTTATTCTTTCATGTGTCACAGCTAACTGCCCTCACCCCTACCTGCAGGGCGTATCAAGTCTTAAATGCCATTCTTCCAAAAGTTTGAGATGGGAGAGGGATATAGGAGAGACTCAGGAGGGATGCAATGGGAAAGCAGGCACCCGGCTAGCAGGGTCCCTGAGCAGGAGGAGGGGAGCATCTCAGGGCTGGAGGCAACGGAGGACATTTGGTGAGAGATAAAGATCGATCTTAGGTGGGCTGATGAGGAGCCTGGGGTGGCTCTAGGCAAGGAAGAAACTCTGCAACAGAAAGATTGTCAGCATGAGTGTTTGAGCTGAGAAGAGCTGGGGATCAGGGGCAAGTGAGYTGGGTATTGAAACCTGGGAATCCAAGTGGCCCTTGGGGAAGGAGTTGGGTTTTCCAGACAAGACTCTTCCCCATCCCCGAAAGTACTAGGTGCTCACAATCCTGTTCTGATGTTGGAAGAAAGGAAGTCAAGCCGTGTGCCTTTCGTTATGCGTAGGCACAGGGTCACATAACCGGAACAGCAGACCAGAAAACACTACATTTGCAAAAATTAGCCAGGTAGTTACAGTTTACTAAAAGAGAGAAAATCATTCCATTTCACAGACAAGGGCCCTGAAGAATATTCTCAGTGCAAACAATGCACCTAGCTTTATTGAGTAACTTGAACAAAACTTTCTAAGACATTTTCCCCCTGCACAATGGCATTATTCCAGGTCCCAGAACTGGACTTGTTCTTTTGAGAAGATACTTCTTTCCTTTCCTGGGATGCAGCTCATTCATTAACTGTGGGTGAGCACTGGATGTGCAAATCCAGTTTACAACAATCAAAGCAAATTGGAAATTGTTGTACTTTGACTTAATTCCTTCTTTTTTCCCCAGACTGAAATAAAGAAAGGAAGGTCCTAGCTGCAGAACACTCAACAAGGAGAGACCTATTTAGGAAACTGGACCAAGTCCGTGTTCCATCCACACTTTTCCTTTCAACTTCCCACAGGAGCAACTGTAATTTTTGTTATCACTCACAAAATGTTGATACAGATAAGATTGCATTGTTACTACTGAAAGTAGAGCTACACAGGTTGACAGCAGTAGGAAAATAAGTCTTAATGTAAAGGCAGCCTCAAAACAAAACCATAAGCCTGTATTTTCTTTCCCTTGAAGACATCCCTAGCTGCATCAGTTGGTCTAGCAGAGAACATGAAAGACAACAGAGAGTATTAGAACTAGATCATTYACTAATAAGCAACGAACAGTCTTTCTATTTCCTCAAAAAACCTGAAAATTCATAGTTATTGTTCCACTGACTCCTTCAAAATTCCCAAATAATTAACAATTGATGTCATGTGCAGGTCCTCTTCCTGCATCTGTGCTAAATAGTTGTTCTTTTGGCTGAAGGGTTCTAAAAGAAGGAAAGCACTGTGCCAAGTGGCAATGACAGCAGGTACTGTCAATTCCTGTTAAAATGCCCACAGGTTAGAAAGCCCTGGTCATAGCAACTGAAGAGGACTGAACAGGCTAAGTCTAAGTTATTTTGTCCTTATTGGGCAGCTGTTCCTGGATCCACAACCTCAGATACAGCCTCTCCCTTCCAATATGAGAGGCTTTGGGCATACAGCTTCCGTGTGATTTCAAAGTTTTTGTGGTATTCAGATTTCCCCTAGGGCAAGAACATGGTATTTTGGGTGGAATTAAAAGCTTTGTAGAATATTTCACAAAGGAGATAGATTAATGGTGGAATGCTAGTCTGCTAATCTTCCTAACAGCAGGAATAGCCAGTAACAACACAGTCCCTTGGGTATCGATTTCTACTCTCATAACTGATAGCAACTGGGGCAAGAGGAGCGTAGCTTAAAGAGTCTGAAGCATTAGTCATGTCCACTGCAGTTGGCACACACACTCCTAAAAAGGAACACTTCGTTCAGGAAGTCTCTTGATGCCATTAGGGGAAAATAAAAATAAAACAAAGCTCTAATTTTCTCACAGGCACAGCCCCGTATGCTGAGTGACTCCACAGCCATGGAATTTTCTGTAGGATCCACCCCCTACCGCAAAACCACTTGACAAAAACTAACCTTTCATTAACAAAGTTCCAGTACTTTCAGCTGCAATGACAACTGTTCAAAGGTGAACTGAGTATGAACAGTCACTGAACTAGGACATAGCAACTTTTGCATAGTAACTCTTATTTGAGGTTGTACCTCTTATACAATACAGCTGAGAGGGCAAGGGGAGAGAGATGGTGCTTTCGGGGATGGTTCAGGGCAAGGTGGCAGCTTAAGGTGTTTTCCAAGAGGGAACACACCTGCAGGGAAACAGCTGTGCATAGCGCTGGTGGTGACTGCTGGCAGGGCAATCCAGCTGCCATGGGGCTCCTTTACCCTGTGAAGACAGCAAAAAAAAAAGGACCTGAAAAGAGCCAGGAGCTGCAGCCAGTTTCATCTGAGCTGCAGCTGCCCCATGTATCTTGGTGAGGTGCTATACCATCAAAATTGATCTTGAGAAATGGAGAAATGTAGGCATCCATAACCATCTCATTCCTGTCTCTAGCAGGCAGCTCCCATTACACTCATCCTTGGCCAGACACAGACAGCAGGACCTGGGGCACAGAAGTGCTAAACTGGGCAATTGAAAGTATAAGATTTGAATTATATACAAAGCTATACATGTCCTGTTCCTCTGGCTTCTGGATAACAAGCCACAAACTGCTGCCTGCACRGTCACATTACATGAGCCCATTGCTTAATATTGTCCTATAAAGTTACCTAGCCAGCTAGGAATTCCTACTTCCCAAAACATAGCACAGGAACAAATTTCTTGCAGCATCATGTTTTGAGTAGTAGTTGGCAGCTAAGGGGGGCACAGGGGTCTCTAAAACCTGCCTGCAATACACCCCAGTATAAAGAGCTCATTCTCCTATAGTGCTGCAACCATCCACTGCCTTTGAAAACCTGCATGCAGAGTTGGCCTCCTGAGTAAAGAGGAGGAGACAAGATCGATATGGCTCCATAGAGGACAGCCTGCTAAAGSAAACTAGCAGGAGGGCCTGAGGAGGAGGGAGGCTAAGAGCACTGGAGAATTCAGCGAAGACTGAAGCAAAGCCCTTTGGAAACCTGCAACTACTTTTGATGCTGTATTAAGACAACAGTGATTTGTGAAGGTATGAAGCGAGCCTCCATGCAGCAGTCTTATAGATTTCAGATAAGGGCACATTATGGATAGATGCCATTTAAGCTGATGTCCCCTAGTTGAACAGTCCCTGAGAGGTTCAAGCACAGGAGCAGTGGCTAATTCATAACATTCCTGGTTGCACAGCCTTATCTATTTTGACAGGCTCTGAGCTGAGATGGCCTGACCTTTGGAGCTTTATCTAAAGGCCACAAATAGTCTGTTTGACTTTCTAAATAGCTTAGTCCTGTTTAGGTAGTCACCGGTTGCTTTTAACATTCATAGTATGTAACCCCATCTCCTCAGGACACATACTGGTCTTTGGAGAAAAATAAAAACAATTGTACAGATTGAAAGTGCAAAAATGTAATTCTAGATCTTGTTATAAATCTGAGGTACTAAGTAAAAAGCAGAGAGGCAATCTGCAATAGGCTGAAAATATGATTTGCCAAAGAGATCCTCTTGGCGTAGCTCTAGCCACTGAAATGAGATCTTCTGTAAGAATAGCACAAAAGGATCCTGGCACACAACAGTTCCCATCAGGCATGTAGCTAAGACTAGATTCAAGGAGCAGGAATGGACAGCATCCTTGAATAGAGGAATATCTCCTAAGAACTGTTTTTTAAAACGGTTTAATTACAAGGAACTATGCCCACAACCACAGTCAAGAACTACTGTACTTTCTTTAGAGGAAAAAAAAAAAGAGTTCTGTAACCACGCAAAGAAGGCTTGTAGAGGCCCAGGTTTGCCAGACTCCAAAAAAATCTGCTCCGATCTCTTATGCTCTCCAGTAGGACATTCTCATACGAGCATCAGCAACCATACTACAAGGCATTCCCCTCTGCCGCTTTGTTGGAACAAAGGATCTTACTCCAAGAGACAAAATCATCTTATGACAGGCCGAAACCCATCAAATACACTGAAACTTAACTCTTTTTCATCCGTCAATGGAGACGTTCCAGAGACGAGCAGTGGTGGAGAAAAAGGTGAACAGAGTTACTTTCCCTTCATAGTGAGAGAATGATGCCTGTTTTGAGACATGGGTCTCTCATGCTCTTTTTCAGATGTTATACTGCAGTGTCACTGCAGCAACATACTAACTTCAGGTTCTAGTACTGTAATGACAGTGAACAACTCTGCAGCCTACCCACTCTGCAAACAGCAGATGAGCTGTTCAGGTCCCACAAAACTATTTGTGCCAGCTAGTCTCCTGAAGCAGACTGCTGTCTTAGGTTTTGATTTACCTCCTAGATGACAAATAAAGAAGGTTGCTTTATTAACATGACACACACATGTTACCTGGCAGCACTTGCACTGCATTTTTTAATCTGTCAGAAAAGGAACTCAAAGAGGCAGCCTGCTGACTAAAAGCATCAGAAAATCTGAATGCACTCTGATTTCTGATGAAGAAGCCAGGAAGACTCTCAGATCCTATCTAGACTTCGCACTACAAATTGTAACTCATCATTAGCTAATTAGTTCATTATAATGAGAGAAAGTTATCATTTCAGGACACTAACAGTGTTAGGCCAGTATCAGCATAGCACAGAAAAGCAAGGCACACACTGGGATACGGTGTAACGTTCCCAGGCGCTATGGTGTAACAAGCTTTCCAACCTGAGACAGATTCATCCTGTTGCTTAGACAGGATACTTGGAGTCAGGTCTAGGGAGATTGCTGTAAATGTAGAGAGGCTCTGGTGAAAGTAACTGGAATAGACATCAGGATCATCAGAAGCAGATGGAAAAGTCTGCCAGTCGAAAGTAAGTCTCCTACAGAACATGAATTACTCTTTCACAAACTGCACTTCAGATACATACTCTGGAATACCACAGATGCACCAGAGGTGAAGTAAGGCCCTTGATCAAGTTTTCTAGGTCACTGCTAGACTACTGAGCACTATCTTGCACTGCCAGCATTTGCTATGCATCATATCCCTTCCACCCCTCTACTAGGTACATAGGAAAGGAGCACTCTGGGAAAAAAAACAAAAAACAAACAAACAAAAAAAACCCACTAATCTCTGAGATTGGGCTACCCAAAGGACTATATCAATTTTCATTTTTATGAACTGTTAGAAAAATTATATTAAAATACAAAGAACATTTGTCCCATGACTATGCAGTTGTTGGTCAAAAAGGTATTTTTAGATCTGAATGTCAGCCACTGCTGAAAAAACAATCCACAGCTACATGGCCAGATACAGGACTTGTCCTGGAGGCCACTATAAGGACATTACATAAAGATCTTCCAGGTTGCTGTCACTGTTGCTATGAGGCATTTCATACTTTTCCCTAGAAACAGTTCAGAATTCTTGAAAACTTGGGATGGCATTACATAAAACTGAATTTAATATCAAAAGGAAAGATACAATGAACAATGCATTCAGCATATTTGTCCTTTTCATGTTCTGTTTGATAAATCCTCTATTTACCATTTCCTTGAAGGTGCTTCAGTTTCTTCAGTTTTTTTTTTTTTTTTTTTNTTTTTTTTTTTTGTCTGCGCTAAGGAAACAGAAATATGCAGCATGTCTGGATCTTGCTCTGCTCCAGGCTCTGCTTGAAAATCTGAATTCAGGCATTAAAGAATACCTATTGCTTATACCTTTACTTTAACTATAAAATACCTATTGCTTTACCTTGTCAAGTAAATATGCTCTATTAAAGGCCAGGTAGCCTATTATCAGACATTCTCAAGAGAATGTTTGCTTGTGATAAAGATGCATGAAGTTAAGCTGTGTCTTTGAACAGTGTGATAATATCCATACCCACCTGTGTTGGATGGAGTAAAGCCTGGTAAGGATGGGCTGTTGAGGCCTGGGAGCAAGACTGGAGGGATGCCCTGTAGTGCTGGGTACGCAGCAGGAAGGTTAAGAGCTTGCAGAGGGGTATTATCAAACATGCCCTGCTGTTGAGCTGCCAGACCAAGAACCTCATTGGCTTTTTTGATCCGGTCCAACTCCTGCTGAGCCATCAACTGACGTACAGTAGCTGGGTCAAAATACTCCTTTTCCTTATCCAACTGGCTTCCAATGGTTTCTTTAACTTTGGAGATATGCTGTTGAGAGAAGATATGGTCACGTACAGACAGTCGAGCGCTGTACTTGATGCCACACAAAGTGCACTCTGTTTTGGGTCCCTCATAACTTGTTTGGTTTATACCAAAATGCTTGGCCATGCTGAGTTTGGACTTCTTCTCCTTTGCCCTAGCATTCTGGAACCAGACCTGAACAACTCTCTTTGGCAGTCCAATGTCATTGCCCAGGACCTCACACTCCAGCATGGTAGGTGTCCTGTAGTCATTAAAGCATGACTTAAGAACTTTCAGCTGGAGATTAGTCATCTGAGTGCGAAAGCGTTTCTGTCCAGGCCGATCCCCACTCTCTCCAGACTTGCTGGCTGAACCACTTGCACCAGGGCTGGGTGAGCAGGGGTCTGCAAGGCTGGATGTTTCACTATAGTCCACAGTACCTTCATTATCGTACTCTTTGCTGTAAAAGCTGGGCGCTGGGCTGACGAGGCCAGAAGATAGCCGATCTTCATATTCAGACATTGCTATCATGGCAGCCTTTGTCAAACCTTCGCTGGGTCCTGATGCTGATTTGGTTTCGGTTGCAATCCCTGTTGCACTATCATTGTCTGCGTTCCCTTCATCTCCTGTTGTAGTGTCTGTGATTGCAGTGTTGACAGAAGAGCAGTCATCGTTGTCCAGCTTTGTTTGGTCAAAGCTCAGGTTGACTGAGGACATGGAGGGACTCTCGAAGTCTTCTATCCCTTCTACCTTAATGGAGGATGGACTCAGCAGAGTTCGAGGTGACAGTTCCATGCTCTTGTTCACTGGGGAGAGAGGAACACTCTGACCATCACTGCTAGTTGGTGGCATGTGGGAAAAGCTCGCTCCATCAAAGATATCACCCTTCATTTGGAGTCCCCCATCACAATCTAAGAGCATAGCAGACAAAGTCAGGTTGTATCCAGCTCGCTTGGCCTCATGCCAGTGACGGGATCGGATATGAGCTTCAAGAGCTGTCTTTGCTTTAAAGAGAGCTCGGCAGAAAGGACACCGTCTGTGGGCTTGGGCAGGCCCTACAGCTCTGAACTGTCCCTTCCTCTCTCGTGCGCGGGTGTTCTGAAACCAAACTTGCACCACGCGTTTCTTTAATCCCACTTCATGTGCAATGTGATCCAACATYTTCCGTGTTGGATTGGAATCAAGCAAGTATTTCTGATAAAGAATTTCCAGCTGCTCTGGGGTAATCGTTGTCCTCAGACGTTTATCCCTTTGTGGTTCTTCTCCTCCAGTCCCACTGTCATTTTCTCCTGGACTTGCACTGGCCTTTTCCTCCAGCTTTCTCTTCAGTGTGTTCATTGTGGATGTTGGTGTTGATGGTGAAGTGGCTGAGCTTGCTGGAATCTGTGGTAATGTTCCAGACAGCAGCTGGCTCGCAAGTAGTGGATTACTGGGATCAAAAAGCATGAAAGGCATATCCAGCGTTCTGTCCAGGAATGGGGGGTGGATAAATTGATTTTGTGCACTCAAAAAGTGAAGCTGCTGATGCTCCTGCCAATGCTCAAAGGAAGGAAATGCCAGCTTACACTGGTCACACTGGTATGGGATTAGCTGAGGAGGTAGGTTTGCCAACTGTTGAGGGGTGGATGTGTGAATGGGTTTGAGGGAGAGATGTGAGAGCTGAGAGGGGCTTGGGCTTGACTGTGACAAGGAACACTGWGGTGGTTGTGGAGGGGGAGGTGGCTGCTGCAATGAAGAAGGGGAGGATAACTGTGAAATCTTTTGGTGAGCTGAACTTGTCTTTTGTTCTCCTTGGTCCTGTTGCTGCTGAGACTCTTGCTTTGGTTGCACTTGCTTCTCTTGAGTTTGGTTTTGCTGTGTACTTGGAGGTTCAGACTGCTTTGGTTTCTCATCTGTAGCTTCTGCTTTAGAACTATAGGTGGAAGAATCATCTGCCTCAGCAGTGAGCTGCAGAAAAGCTGAGGAGGCTGCATTAGCTGAAGATGTAGGTGTGCTGTAAGCTTGTGAGGGCATCGGTGTGCTGCAGGAGGAACTGGTTGGAGTCAAGAGCTCCATTGCATCCATAGAGTCTTCATTCTGGCTATCATCCTGTCCATCCTCATCCTCGTCTTTGTAACAAAGCTTTTTCTGGTGTTTAATAAGATCAAAAATGCGCTGAAAGACTAGACTGCACTTTTTGCATTGGTAGTTCAAGTTGCTTGTTCTAATGTATCTGTCATTTGTAAGCTCCCGCCGTTCCCCATCTTTGCCTTCTCCCTGATTCTCATAGTTTTTCCGAGCTTTTTGACGAGCATTCTGGAACCACACCACTATGACACGTGTTGGGAGGTTCAGCAAGTTAGAAAGCTGTTCAAATTCATCATCCTTTGGATAGGCATTGGCATCAAAAAAATCCTGCAGGACTCTGAGTTGGTAGTCAGTAAAGCGTGTCCTGGAGGATCGCTTGCTTCCCCAGTACTCCTGCTTTTGAGGTTCTGGAGAAGGAGGCCGTGAGTCTATCTTCAGTTCTTCCAAGCTGGTAATGGGAGGATTACTGAAGTTGTATGGGGAATCCTTGTTGCGCTGGCGTTCTTTGAACAGAGTATTTCTGAACCAGTGCTTGATCACCTTCTGGGGCAATCCAGACTTGTCCGCCATCTCTTTGATTTGTTCCTCACTTGGGGARTTGTTAATATCAAAATACTGCCGAAGGACTCTGAGCTGGTCATCAGTGATCCGTGTGCGTGGCCTCTTGTTCTGCTGCTGCTGGAGAAGGCTAGGGTTGAGCTGATGCTGGTACAACTGGGCCAGGTCGGCAGGCAGAGGGTCTACGGGACCAAGCTGGGGCGGCAGCTGAGCAGGTAACGTTTGTAGTGGCATGGTTTGCATCATAAGTGGTGAAAAAATGGGGAGCTCCATTGGCATAGAGAGCTGGGTGAGCGGCACAGATGGCTGGGCTGGTGCAATCGTAGGAGAGGTAATAGGTGGAGCAGAAGTAGGAATGGTAGGAGTAGAAGCTGGCTGAGGAGGTGCTGGAGGAAGTGGTGGTGGCGGAGGTGGAGGTGGTGGTGGTGGCTCTGGGGTCTGAGGTCTTAGTGGGTACAGTTTATCATAGTGTTCTCTGTACTGTTTGGCAAATCTCTCTAACTGCTTAAAGGGAAAGTAATGTTGGTGAACATGCTCTTGGTGACTCTTCAGAATGAGGATGTTTGAAAAAAACTTGCCACATGTATCGCATTCAAGCTTTTCCAAGTTCTCACCTTGCTCTGTCTTCCCATTTTTCTTCTGCACCTTCTGCTTGTTCTCATTATACTGAATGACGAGCTCAAAGCCAAAGTTTTCCAGCAAGGCTTTTGTGGCATTCCCTCTTGCATCAGATGCAATACGTGGAGGAAGCAAAGAGGGCTCTGAATTATTGCCTGGTGCAAAGTCTTTCTTGTCTTTGGGCTTTAAGTTATCAGGCAGAGGTTCCTTAGACACTGCATTATTGTCTCCCCTCTCTGTATTTTCCCTTTCCCTTGGGGTTTCTTTTTCTTTCTCCTTCACTACAGATTTATTTTTCTTCTCTGGGTGCTGGCTTTGTTGTATAAGGACAGAGTGAGGTTGTGACAAAGACAGCTGACCTTGCTGCTGTTGTAAGAGTTGTGGATGGCTCTGCTGTGGGAGCTGAACTTGAGCCTTCAGGTCCTCCAGCAAGCTTGGACCTGTACCAGTCAATGTCAGTGCACTGCTGGTGACAGGCAAGCTAACTTCTGGATTGAGCTGGAACTCGGCACTGGGGATGTAAAAAGGAAACAAAAGATGTTGCTGTTGCTGAAGCTGCAGAAGGGTCTCAGTGGTCATTGGAAAGTGCGGCAAAAGTGCTGGGTTGAACAGCTGAGACTGCAGGAGAGCAGCTTGTTGCTGCAGCTCTTGCTGCAGATGGGCCTGGACTTGGGCCTGGGCCTGTGCCAAGGTTTGAGCTTGCTGCTGTTGCTGTTGCTGCTGCTGCTGCTGTTGCTGCCTGGATGCAATCATGTCTGCCAGCTTCTTCCGGTTTACCTCTTTGGGCTCAGAAGGAGAGGAGATATTAGTGCTAACAGGGTTGCCCAAGGGAGGAATTCCCACACTGTCACTGGATACCTGGTTGAGTAGGCTGGGAATGGGAGTCATGCCTGAATTACTTGTGTTGGTGGTTGTAAAAGTATTACTGTTGCTAGTGCTCACCGGACTTGGCGTGGATGAACCCAATGAGAGACTGCTGCTGCTGCTATTGCCAGCTCCATTACTACTGCCACTGCCCCCAGCCGCCTCCAGTTTGGCAGCACGAGCCTTGGTTTGGTGTAGGACAGACCTCATGTGGATCTCCAAAGTAGAGCTCTGACTGTAGGCCACACTGCAGGTGTTGCACTTAAAAGGTTTGTTATCTGGGCTGCTAGTAGGCTCAGGCTGCCCAGTAGCAGACTCCTGGAGCGCTCTTTTCAATTTATGCAGATGAGAAACTGAATTGTAATGGACCAGAAGAATGTTCTTTTGTGTGAAAGACTCTTTACAAACTGTGCATTTATAAGGGCGAGATGGATCTAGGAATTTCTCCATAGTGAAGTTAGGGCCTTTTCTGAAGGGTAAGGCCCTCTTTGGTTCTGAGCCAGAGTCCTCTTGCACTGACCCAGAATCACTACCTGTAGGGCTTTGCTTATCTTCCAAGTCACTCTCTTCCTCCTTATCTTCTTCAACTATTATAGTGTGGTCTTCAGCAAGTGAAGGGTCACCCATGGCAAGGAGGTCTCCATTGACCAAAAGACCACCATACAGCTGCTGAATGTCAGCTTCACTCAACTCCAGATGGCTGGTTTCCAGGTGCTTCTTCAAGGCCTGGAAGGTTCGGAAGCTGCGCTGACAGAGGCAGCACATAGTGGCTGCTCTGATCACATGGTACTGAGAATGGAGCTGMAGCTTCTCAATGGTTTTGAATGCCAGGCTGCACTGGTTACAACGGTATTTGTAGACATGGCGATCAGATACCGGCAATTGAGGCCGCTTTGCATGAACTTCATTGAAATGTGTCTGCAGGGCTGCTGAACTTTTGAACACCTGGTTGCACCCCTTCTTCCAGCAAAGGAAACCAGAATCCTCCCTGGCCGAGCTCTGATCAGCTGGAACTGGTTTAGGATCTCCACTGTGCTCTGCACTTTCAGATGACAAAAGGCTCTTTCCTGAGTCCTCAGAGATCTCTGTGAAAACAAAATCAGAACAAAACCAGAAGCATGAAAAGATGCTGAGTGCTCATCTCAAAAAGTTTAGGTAAGGCCCACCTCTGCCATCCATTTAGATTGAAAACAAGAAAGAAACAGCCCTGAYTGTGTTTTCACTGGGGACTGGACAAAACTCCAGCACTTCCTTCTCCTGACCATAGGCAAGAGCATTTTCCCCTCACCATTACTTTGGCTAAGGCTGCCATTTCTYATGGGTTTTCCTTTAGCCCAATGAAAATTACACCAGCACACAAGGGTTGATCAGTACCCTCTTTCTGGCTATGGTACGGCAATGTTATTTTCTCTGCAAGAGGATAGGTATTTCTAACATTTCTCCTATACCTTCTTTCACTGATTTTAATACCAGCCCATTACCCGTATCATGGCTCATTGCATAAACCTACACAATCTACTTTCTTGCCTACTTTGAATATCTGCAAATTATTCACAAAACACACGTTCCCTTAGCTGCATTTAGCACCTTTAATTTTTCCTTTTAAGTGAAGGCCACCCATCCACCTATCTGTCTTTGCTGTTTTTCTTTGATGTCCTGGCTTCTTTTCCAATAAGAAGGGTCTCAAACTCAACGTAATGCTTGAGTCTTGGTCCTATCAAAGCTAAAACCAACAGGAATGAAATTCAGGCCCTTCTAGGGGGAGSTCAAAGGGTTTTCTTTGAGGGATAAAGGGAGAGGAGACAATAAACAGCAGAGGGAATGCACTGCCGCATTTCCAGGGTCTGAGAGCAGAGTTCTGCCAGCAAAGACAGTGCAGTTTGGATAGAGGCCGAACAGGGGATCCTACTGTCCAGTGCAGCTCTAGCTACCTCGGCTGTGTCAGTGCTGTCCCACCAGGATCTCTCCCTTTGTGCTGCATGCCTGAAAGGAAGCAACAGTTGTCTTAATTCTCAGTCTCCTTGCAGACTCTTTCCAGGAGCGCACCACTGAAGGACTATCAGTATTGTTTCCCTACTAGGTTTGAGATTATACACCTTTGCCTGTGCAGAATGATATTCTTATGATGTTCTCACATCATGCCACAAAGCCAGGAGTAAATAGCTGTTAACTTAAAGGCAAGTCTTCTTCATAATACAACACGGCAATGAAAAAGGCAGAGTAGCTCTGGGATGGATAAGCACTGCAGCAGCTCAAACCTCCTCAGACTGTGTTGGCAATGTGCATAATTCAGCTATGATGTGGACTAAGCAAGTAGAGCGGAGGTGGCGGTAGATTCTCTGTGGCCAGCAGCAGCAAAATATTTGGTTTCTCTACCAATTCCTTAAGCCCTCTACTCTGTTTTTCACTGTTCACATCCAGTGTTCTCCATTGCCAGGATTCAACATAATTTCCAAATGTACCACCACAGTGGGTGAGCTGTGTTCACCTGACTTCTGGTCACCAGCTTGGAGCTGCTCAGCTCTGTTGTACTGTGGGGACACACAGGGCACTGGCCTGTTTGTGGCACAGGATGGGAGACTGCTCTGCTGTGCACTTGCTGGCTGCRGACCTCAGGATGTGCAGTTGGAAATCAAACAGGTGTAGATGTCCCCAGACACAGTCTCTGGCCTGGTGACCMGAGCTGGGCAAATCAGGAAACCCCAGATTATCAGAGGCAAACCTTGTCAGTCACACTCACCAGGCTGCTTCCCCGCTTCTTCGGTGTTGGAATTCCCATCTTTGTCTGGAGCAGTTGCTGGGAGAAACATGCTGCTGGGCATCATCACCTCAGGTGTTGTCACCTGGAAACGGAGGGAGGGAAGGATGTAGGGAATAGAAAAACACAAGAAAATGTTTTAAATATCTTCAGTGGCAAAAYCAGACATCAGTATTGTAAAGTCAGGCGTCATTTTTCATAGCTCACTGAAGACTCATGTTTATTAGACAAAGCTCACATCAGTCAAAAATGTTTCTACAGTTACATTCTGGACATAATTAGCAGTGCACACTTGAAGAATAATCTTATTATTAATATTTTTTCTTTATGTAGAATTCAGACTTTGATCACTGACAATGTTTTGTCATGGGCTGTGAAACTTCTTGTGCAACCAATTAGGTAGATAAGTTGAAAGGCCCACCTTAAGCTGCTGAAAACATAATAAGGCCCCTAATTAAATCGTACCTTGTAAAGTRCACTGTAATCTTGAACTAGGGAGCATTGCAGCACTGTTTTCAAAGTGTATCGATGCAGGAAAAGGAGGGGCATGAGAAAGTAGAGTACAAATAAGCAGAGAGGTGACAAAAGAAAGGATGAATAAGGAAAGACTAAAAAGACAGTGAATCATCTGCAAAATGAAAAGCTTTTGGTAACCCTTTCCTTGCTCCGACTGATATGGTCCTTTTGCCTCTCTTCAAATGTTTGTCCAGAACCTGCATTGTCATTACCAGTGCAGGACTTAAACTTCAAGATTTTTAAAGAGCTGAAAATTTTGTGTGGTTCAACTAGAGACGCCCTCTGAAAGAGTCAAATGATTATACTAGTCTTTTCTTTTTTTTCTTTTTCTTTTTTTTCTTTCTTTTTTCTCTTTTTTTTTCTTTTTTTTTGGAAAATCACATTCCTTTGTGTGAATCCAGTCACACTGAAAATATAAACTACCTGGCTAGCAGTTTGTGCATGGATGGTATCAAAAGCAGGACAAAATACCCTTCTTTCTGAGTCAGTATCCAAGAGCATCTTAAAAGCCAAACCACAGCCACAGTTCCAGAGCAATCACTGGAAGGACAGTCCCGTACCACCACTGACATTCACATGCATGGTTGCCAGCACTGCTCATAGGCCAGCAGCAAGTAAAGATGTCACTACAGCTTCGAGTAGCCGTGGTGCTTCCTCGCAGCTGACATCAAAGAACCAGTCCCATTTACGAGGAATCATGGTACTTGAAGCAACAGAAACCAAAAATGACTTGCAATGCTTTTGTTGCAGTGCTTGAGCTCCCAGCCTCTGCCTGCTGGAAAGGTGAGGTGTAAGAGACGCTCTTGGACAAGTATGTTTCCTAGAAAAACAAACCTCCCCTTCCTTCTATCAGACGCTGAGAAGGCATGTGAACCTTGGATTTTGGAAGAGACTAATGAGGCTCTTACATTCCTGGAGTATAGATTGCTTTCTGCAAGTCAGAGACCACAAAGCTCTGACTGYACCACACGAGATATTAACAAATCTGTGGTGAAGCTGCAGCCAAAATGCTGTAAATCTCTGTGCAGGACCTGAAGTCTGCCTTATCTATGCATACGTCAAATCCGAACAAGCACAGACTAGACCTTGGTTTCATTAATACAGCAGAAGAAAATCAGTCCATGAAAAGCTTCAAAAACAACAGTTTGCATATGYGTGGCTCCAGGCACCCACACGGTGCAGGGGAGGGATGCTGAGATTCTGCAGTGAGCGGGTRGGTGAAGGTGAAGAGAGGAAGAGCCACAGCATTTGGCTCTAGACATCTGCAGGAAAAGCAGCTGACACTGATAAATCACAAGGAGGGAAGCTGAGCACACCAAATTCATTCCACCTTTTATTCTAACCAGGAGCATCTGATGGCTGTGGGTGGTGGGTCACGAGATGTGAAAGGTCACTGGTTAATTCATAGTAAACGGGCTCTGAGGGGGGGATGAGCAGGGAAGCAGAGCAGGAAAGGCAAGGAAAGGAGCTGTCCCTCTCAGTTTTATCAGCAGGGAGAGTGCTTTCCTAGGATCTTTAGGAATTATGAAAAATAAATCATGAGAAATTAAAAAAACCCCAACAGAGTAGAAAAAGAATAAAATTATCTAACACCTCAGCTGCACATCATTATAGAAAACTGTGGGCTTTTTATACGCGTTACAGTAAGGCAGCCATCCCCACTACCAGACTCAGTACAACGGATCAGTAATTGTTTTCATACACTTTAATTAGAAAAACTCAGATGGCTATGAATAATAATGGAAAAGAGAGACTTTTGCACTTGAAAGGTTGAAGTCAATCAAGTGTGAATGACGGCAAAAAAGAAAAAAAAAAGACACCAATTCATCAGGCCTCTGTTGTCTCGCCGCGTCTTTAATCATAATTCCTGATTGGGATTCAAGAAGGCAGTAAGCAGCGGTTCTTTGTCTGCCTTCACCTTCCGTCAATTAACTCTCCCCGAAATATAATCATCAACCTCACATGCTCCTCTGCATCYTAATCTGGGTCTCCAAACCAATAAGTCCTGCCCTATATATGTTTAAGTAATTACCTTTATCTACCTGCA
The DNA here is from genome assembly GCF_003343005.1 of Rhea americana. Lineage (NCBI taxonomy): Eukaryota > Metazoa > Chordata > Aves > Rheiformes > Rheidae > Rhea > Rhea americana. The sequence goes on from NW_028186342.1 coordinate 440,865, forward strand.
TCTCCATAGCCACAGTTCTCACCCTCCTTCTGCCCCTCCCTCCACAAAAAGAAAAAAGAAAAGCTCTGGTACATTAAATTGTTATAGGCACAAAATCCTGAAAGGCAAAAAGAAAAAAGCTCAGAGGAAAGTGCAGGAAGCCTGAAATTCTAGGTATGGATGTAGGGCAACTGCTGACAGTCCAGACAGATGTGCACGGCTGCCACTGGGAAATAAAACTTTGAAAATAAAGCACTTGCTTCAGCAACTGATCTAGCTCCTGCTTTAGTCATTTACCAGCTCAGCACTGTTCAGGTTTCTTCTTAAAACACTGCACCCCTTTCCCAYGCCATTTTCCAGGGCAAGCCTGCTCTGTCTCTTCACCCTCATGGACCATCACCCGAGCAGGACCAAAAATAAAGAATAACGAAAATGGGCTGCATAYCTCAAATCAATTTGCATTTACACTGAATTCCAGACTCCCCACTTTGAACTATTTTGTCCTTTCACACTGCAAACCCTTTGGAGTAGATACCATTTCCTTGTGYGTGCAGAAAATGTCTTGTGGGTTGTGGCTGCTTTTGTAATACAAATAATAAGAGTATCAAGGGGGAAGGAAGGCTCCAGAGGCCACGGTCACCCAACAGATTAAACAAGGAGTGATGCTCTAAACCGCAGAATTTTGTACTTTAGATGTATTTAAATAGCATAGCTGTTCTGGTGATAGAGAAGAATTATTTACCTTGAGCACAGGCCATGTTAGCTCATACGATCCTGTGTGCTCTCTACACCCCTTTCACCTGAGCAGGCAACACCAGGGATGYAATCTAGCATCTGCCCTAAAGCGTGCTAACTAGCTGTATCTCCTTGTTTTAATTTCTCTTTAACACCAACTTTTTCATGATATCAACAAGACAGTCAATTTGAACCGTTATTTAAGAAAAGCCCCACAAATGTAAGGTGCAGTGTAATTTCTTACATTCGTTATTTGTTATCTTTGAATCTGTTAACTGCTGCACTGTCAAGGAGCTGCATGAAGCCCCCCTGCAACCATACAAATGGGTAACAAGGACGGTCCCTGCTTTGGAGGGGCTTGTGATTTGTACTTCTCCTTTCTTCYTCCTATGCATATTTGTTTAGCTCTGTCTAACATTAAACTGTAGCCCCTTTGCAGCTGCAGCTATGGTATTTTGGCCCATAAGCTACCAGCAAAGCCTTTCAGGCTTAGAAATACTAATCTTTTGCACACTCAGATTTTCTAATCCACCTCTGCAGACAGCACTGAAAACACATGCCCCACACCACCTGCTCTCACYGGGTCTCTTCTGGGTTCTTGTCCTGCACAATATTATTGTACAGAATATACGTGGTCTCCTTGAACTGGGTGACTCCTGGATCTTTCTGTCTAAATAAAAACAAGAGATGGGGTAGAACTAGTAGCTCAGTCTATCTGTTGTCTTTGACAGCCCAATTTTTGAATACGAATGTATAGATAAAATTCAATTCCTGATGATGCAGCAAACATTCAGTGAGTGYTCACTGCTCAGAAAGCCATCACTGACAACAATGAGGGAACTGTTGTTTCATGCCATGAAATATGGCTAAAGGACTTGCTAGGCTGAAGAGCCAAGAAGCGAAAAGCATTGGTCAGAGACTTTGGCAATGTCTCCCACTCCCCACATCCAACATGTTTATCTTGTAGTCTGTACTGAACACGGAAACTTTGGCTGTAGAATTTCACTTGGCAATAAACTGCAGAGCTTAGAAGATGGAAGATACTGCTGAAGTTGCTGGGATAAGCACCTGTACTTCCAAGTACCCCCCATTTTGGACAAAATTCAGATCCTCTTACACGGATAAAATTTCTTTAAGATGAAGAGATCCACTTGTATGCTTGGGCATCCCAAATTGATGGCCATTTCTAAAAATAATGTGSTCTAGCGAATTACTAAGCATTACAAAAACCCTCAAGGAGCGAAACCACATCTCCTACCTCCCTATCCTGTGAATCCCTTCATCAGACCACACACACTCTGACATCTATGGTCAGCAAAAGATTTACCTGTCACCAGCTTTCAGAACAACCTGTGAGTTCATTCTCACAGCTGACCACCCACAGCAATGACAAGTGTGGCTCCTGCTACTACTGCTTCTAGCATATTTTTAAGATGATGAACCACAGAGCCTCTTAAGAGTATGGGCCTGAGGCTTAGAGCTGCAACATCACTCTTGTGCTGGCCCTGGGCAGCAAGACACAGGCGTATGCTTGGCACGTTTGAAAAATGAATCTTTGGATAGTGTGAATAGCCAGCCCTCTTTACACAYTGGACCTGTCTTCTTACTCTCCTCTGGACCAAATGATCGAACATGTGGAGGTTCTACATGGTCCTCTGTAAATGCCACACAAATGCTGAAATCACGTGGCTTTGAAAAGAAAACCTCTAGAAAGGGTCTGAGGAGATACAGTACTACCCCTACGTCCATGCAACCAGGAGGAAATACACATGCAATGCAAGGTTCCCGAACCAGACAAAGGAGGTAATTTCCATTACAAAGAGAGAGAGAGGGTGCTGGAGTGAAAAGCTTCATTAGACTCAGAGAAGCAAAGCGATGGCAGTATACCAAGGTCACTTCTAATTTAGACCATCTAATTGGCAAACATGGCTCCAAATGGCTATCATCTCACAGGGCTCAGAATTAATGAAGCCCGATTATTTTCATTACCTTCATCCGAGATGGAGAATGAGACACAGAGTGAGAGGGAAAGGGGGGAGTAAGAGGGGGCGAGAAGGAGGGAGAGAGAAAAATTGAATGACAGCAGAAGGGAGAGTGCAATAAGAAAAGACAATAGGAAAGAGGAAAAAATGTAAAGATAGTATGAGAGAGCAGTGAGGATGGCAGAGATGGGGAAGAATTACTTTTAGAGCAAGGGAGAAAGGAAGATGAAAAGGCAGCTGGAAATGCTGCAAAGGTGCCTTAAATGGAGAAAGAGAAAATGGACAACAGAGCGAACCGGAGCGAGGGGCACGTGCGGAACGAGAAGGGGGCAGAGCGGGGGGAGGGAGCGCTCCCGCTCCCGCGCCAGCGGCTGCTCGGCCCCCCGGCCGCCTGCTCGTGCCCATCGGTCTTGTCAGTCGGCTACGCAGGCGAACTGCACTTCACCCTCATTAAGGAGCTCTCTGCGGAAGCGGCGCAGGTCGGCACAGRGGCTGCCGCGTGGGAAGATGGCGATTGGGCTAGTTTAGACCTGGAGAAATGCCCCATAAAATAAACTTTGTCACATTTAATTCACCAGCCCCGTGCAACGGAAGCAGCAGGTGAGCGTGAGACGGGCCGGCGCGGGCCGGCGCGCGGCCTCGGCCCCAGCCAGCCGGGAGTTCCCCATCGGCATACGAGCCCCCTCGGCACGGCACGGCACGGCACGGCACGGCACGGCGAGCTCGGGCAGCGGCCCCGGCCCCTGCCACGCCGCCCGCGGAGGCGACGGCCGGGAGGAGGGCACCGCTGCGGCTGCTCCCGGCGGGACAGTCGTCCGGGCTGCTGGTTGGTATGGAAAGGAAGGGGCAGGAAACGCACAGCTATGAGATGCTCAGCATAAGCAAGCAGCTGTTACCATGGCAACAGACATATTAGACACTGCAGGTTCCTGAAAGGCGTCTGATAAGGTATTATTAACTGGAGCCTCCTCCAACGCCGCGTGTAAAGACACTGTGTCGAAAGGAACCTGGCTCCCATTCACGGGGCTGCAATTCACTCTCGGTGGCACCAGGAYCTGATCTGCACATCAGACCAAGACAGGAATCCTAGCTAGAATAAGCAAAATTAGGAATGTTTGATGCTTCCACGTTCTGCACAAACCGTGCCCATTTTTTAAAGTATTTGTCATTTAATGCAAAAAAGAACCATCTTCTTGACCCACACGTTAATTTACTTGARCCAGAAGAGACAATCTTCCTCCCCACGCACATCCCTAGGTACCAAAGAAAAGAGCTACCCAGGGCTGATGGCAATGGCAAGATGAAAAAAGAGAAGAGCTAGAGGGTGAGCTCTACGGACATGCTCCTCATTTCTCAGCAGAAGTCCTGCATGTTGCAGCAGAATGAGGTCTTGCTGCAGCACAGAAGATACACAGACCTAAAACAACAGTCCTCCACACCAAAGCAGTTGCTTTGGCATGTCCTCTGTGGGGTGCATTTGAGCTCCTTAATGAGTTGTTTCTATTAGTCTCCTACATCTTGGAGGATATACACTCACTTGCGCTAAGAGGTTGCACTAATTTACACCCATTTTAGATYGCTGGTTTTGCAGAGAGCCCAACTCAGAAACTAACCATTTTCACACCCGTGTAGCAGATACCTGCAGCAAACTGGTTACACTGGCTGGCCTAAGAAAGGGGCTCAGCTTCTGCTTAGTGATTTTCTAAGGTCAACATATGTTTTGTCAACGTAGTCAGAAGCTAATCAGGTTTGTTTAAGTCCTCAAAAAGTATCTGCATACTTAGCTACCATCATTTAAAACAGATGCAGGTCCCAGAGAGCTAGGTCTTTGTGCTGGGGACAGTTCCTTAACCTAGATAAACGCAGTGAATCCGCTCACTGGAGCCCATGGCTGCAACCACCTTGTGTTAGTGAACTGCTACTGCCCTCTTCTCCGAAACCTCTCGTATTTTGTATTCAGAAAACACTGGGATCTGTCAATGCTGCTGGTTTGTTAACGGRCATTAGGATGAGGTTCCTACGCGGAGTACAGGGAGTTCTTGCAAGCGGCTGTGAGGTCCTGGTCCAACGCTGGCCACTGCGAGCCTTCGTTGGCCTGCCCAGGGCAGAGAAACGAGAGGACAAGTACCCAGTAAAGCAATGAAGGAAGATAAAAAGCATAGGAGGGGGGTGAGAGGGAGATGACTCCAAAATGACTGGAGGGAGAGAGAAAGAAAAGAACAAAGAAAGGTAAGAGAAGCTGGGCAACACAGCATGTGCTTGCTCAAACAAATCACCGAAGGGGAGTGGATAAGAGAACACAAATATTGTGACAAATGTGGAGTTACTCTTTTCCATTGTCAGAAATCAGAAAAGAAGGGAAAAACAAGCAGAAATGGGGTGCAAGAAAAAAAATCACAAAAGGAAGAACTGATAGGAATCAAAATAAACAGTTTATTTTATATATTTGGCGACAGCTTCTTAAATGCAGACACAGCCTTGCCTTGAAGATTATACCAAAGAAATAACAGTGTAGAAATCTGACAATATATCCCATTTATGAATTTAGAAGGGTTTTTGAAAATGTGCCTTATTAATTCTACGTGCATCTTAAACTGACACTAGCAAACGGCAAGGCACATTCATGCAAAATCTATGAAAAGGAAATTCACAAAAAAAAAATTTTGAGACTCAAAATGTTATTTACTCAAATAAATGCCTCGGTGCTGGAGAATGGGGTGCACCTTCATGAGCATTTTTGCATTTTAAGTGTGCAGAGGTCCCACAGATGAGGTCCAGCAGTCGCAGACACTACTCTATACATACGCCAGTAGCAAAGAGAGTCTCAATCAACAGCTCCGGGAGAAAAAGGAAGCCAGAAAAAAAAAAAAAAAAAAAAAAACCAAAAAAACAACTGAACAAAAAAACAAAACAAACAAAAAAACCCCACAGGTGTCATAAATGAGAATTTGAGCACTGCCCCATTAATTTACTACTTCTTATCAAGCACTCTTAACTAATTCTTTCTGCAGCTAGCTGAACTTCAGTTYCTCAGAGGCAGTGTTGGAGGAAGATTCCCATACTAGATACTAAAACAACGATGCAGGACAGAACAAAAGCCTGATACAAATACATGTATCCTGAATCACAATCTGCTATCTGGAGCTCCTGCACCACTTCAGAACAGATTGCAGAAGCAATAATGGTCACAACCCACACAAAGCCACAGTCTTGTTTGACAAACAGTTCTAGAAGTGGATTAGTTAAAAATTTTGAGTTCTTTTTTATTTAGAGAACTTTCAATCAACACTTTAGTGGCCTAACTTCCTACTTCAGAGAATTTTAACTGTCTAGTCTTAAAACCCAATTTAAGATCAGGCGTTTCAAAATATTTTGAAAATACCACTTGAAACAATTGCTTCATAGTATTCACAGTCACAAAAGATTCAAGCTCTCTTGGGCCAGCTGCTGCATATCCCGTGCTTGTTCAGCTTACCCTGAAGAAAGTGAATTGTTATACATCAAAAGCATGATTATTTGGATGGAATGATTTCACAAAGAAATAACAGACACAACTTATCTCATACAACCATAACAATGATCTTGGTTAAGTGAATAAAGCACACACAGAATATGGGCTGCACGATAGGACTCTCTCTCCGCTGTAAGGCCAGACTGCCAATGGAAGTAATCCTGTTGGTTCTTAAAATCATATTTTAAGCAGAAACCTGATACCCAATTTCCAGTAATCTGTTACCTTAACAACCCTGGGTGTCCCTCTTCTGAAGTGCTAATCTACATACGGAGCACTTGCTCTCTCTGCAACAGGAGCAGCACAGCACATCAACTACTTCATTTCTGAACACTTCTGTGCAAAATGCACTCCTCTGTGATGATCTCAGTAGTTAAGAGAAATCTTAGTTGTTCCAATCTCTTCATAGGAAAATTACTCAATGTCGTAATAGTGCCAGCATAGTGCTCCAGCATGGACAACCTAGCTTCTGCAGACAAAACATGCAGGCATGGAAAAAATATTGATGAGAAAGCCCAGACAGACCAGGGAGTTGCCCAGAGTGGCACATTACAGCAATATTAGCCTGTGCAAGAGAGGACATCCCGCTCATCTTCGTATTTTCTAGGAAGGCAGAAGACATGCTTGAATATGCACCAACTTACCGTCATGATGAGTTTCTCAACACAGTCAGGTGACACACTGTGCAGATGTGTGAGGTGCAGCTGCAAATGGATCTTGTTGTTCAGCATGTCCTGGCAGAGTGGGCAGCGGAGCATGGGTTGCACTGAGTGCTGGGTCATGGCGTGCACCCGCAGTCGATTCACGTCTGTGTTACTGTACTTGCAATATGGACACTGATACATCTGCAGAGCAAGACAAATGAATCATGCAATTGCTACAGCTGCTGTTTTCCTCTTTTCTTAGAGCTAGACTTTAATAATTTGATGCCTTTTCCTACCACCAGTTACCACTTTTCGTCATCGCCCTCTCATTTTTTGCTTTTGGCATATATGAAACAAATCAACTGCTTGTAGATGCACAAAAAGCTGGGTTCTTGCTCCTTACCTGCTCTGATTTGGTCTCCTCTGAAGTTTTCGACCATTTAAAGGAGAGAGGTGACTCAGAGCTGCTGGGAAATGACATGCGTTTAGAGGATGCTGGAGGCTCTGTCAGCTCCTTCTCTGCCTGGCTGGCTGGTGCTGCAACAGAAAGAGATTTATATCAGGACATCCCCRAAGAGGCTTAAGTTGGATGAAGACAGTATTTCCATTTACACTGTTGCAGTTTCCAGAAACACAGGACTTGCAGGAGAATGAGTATATGGACTAACTTATATGCTACAAAGTATACCTGGCCAAAAAAAAAGGTCTTTCTTGATTATCTTCCATAATAAAGGAATTGTGTCAAATTCACAGTTAGAAGCAGCTATTTATGTAGTCTGTTTACAGCCTGCTAGGTGCAGGCCTTTTTTTTTCCTGTATTTGTGTCTGAGATACAAATGCTTGGCCAGCCATTAAGGCCAACGTGTCACCTCCACAAGCAGCTAGACAGACATATGACAAAGTAAAATTCATATTCCTAGCTGTGAACATACAAAGTTTTGTATATAATCACTTCGGAATACATTTGCCTTAGAGACAGCTGAAAGCTGCTGCAGTTCCACAYGACTGATTCCCACCTCAGTCCTGTAAGCAATGGCACATTGCTAGAAGGACAGTGCCTGCATCCTCAGCACGTGCAACTCATGCAAGCCCTGGGACGAGAACGTATCTGAGGGCACTCCCCAGCAAGCAGTCCCACCAAAACTGTAATGGGAGACTGACAGCAGAACCTCGCCTATAGCTAGCGCTGGGACTAGATCCAAGCAATCACCAACTGTAACGAGTTGATGAGAGGCAATTTTAATTAATCAAAACAAAAAAAGGAAAACAAAACCAGAACTCAATAGCAAAACACTTCGTAAGTTGAGGCATTTCTCAGAATGCACATCCCCTGACCTTTACCCCTCCCCCTGTATCCCGGAGTACATAAATTTGTGGGACATCTATTATTTAAAAACTGTAAGGACAAGTATATTATACACAGCCCCCGTCGCCTCCTCCCCGAACACACATTCATAACAGTACTTTAATCTGTCTCGAATCGACTTCAAACCCATTTTGCCCTTAATGGGAGTTATTCATTTTCACTTGAAAGGTAATATATGACAGCTGGATATTTAATATGATGGATTGGCTGCCGATTAACAAGGCATTGTAGCATTCTTAGACTGGTCCCCCCATACTCTGCTCCCTGTCTCTTATTCTCTTTGTGAACTCATTGGTATCTGCACCTTATTTCAGAAGATGCAGTCAGAGTAAATCAGGTAAACTATTTCCTTCACAAAGATCCTTTCAATTACTGATATGAAATGTATCTCAAAAAGTACCACACCAAAGTAAGAAGTGTAATCTACGTTTTTAACTTCCTTCCTTGACAGACTCCCACCTCTAAGCATTCAATTAGAGGTTAAATAACTTCCAGGAAATGGAAAATAGATATTGCAAATAGGAACAACATTGTTAGTAGGAGGGATCTGATGAGCTTTAGCACTACTGAAGATCTCCTTGTAGACTTCGCCATGGCAAAGCCAAGTTCCCACTCTGCTGCATGCTTAGTATTTTAACTCTGGCTTGTTACACAACCTCCACGCACAAATGTAAAATCCATTGAATATGTATATGAAACCAAAAAACGTAGGACCCCAACGCTCTTCAAGTGCCGACCTGTAGTTTCTTTGTGTAAAACAATCCACTAGTATGAAGGCTGGCTTACTAGACTGCAGACACTGTTCTGCTCTCTGCACAGAATGGTGAGCTTTGATTCAGGTCAAAATTGCTGACTGGACTCAACACCTTTTTTGAGGTTCAAAACTGGAAAGTCATAAAAAACGTCTACAGGCCGAGAGCTACCCTTCTTACTTCCACCTGACACAACATCCTTGGAGTACGAAAGTGCAGCATCACCTCATCCCCACTTGCCCAGCTTCCTGCCAAGGAAAGCAGCCCCTTGTAAGTGGGTTCAGGACAGCAGAGAAAAAGTCACTGGGAGGCTGCTGGACTTACTGAGCCCCAGRAAGAGCGAGGCCATTCTGAATGAGATCTGATGTGCTGCGGCTGGCAGAGGACCACCCTACACTGAAATGCCTTGGCTAAGCTGCATGYGACGTGAGAGTGGCCCCAATAAAGAGGCTAACTACTGCTGACATTGTCCACCGCTCAGGTTGACCTCAGACTTTACAATGTTGTCCGCAATCAGGATGCCAGGAATCAAGAATGACTCAAGGGGAGACCCCCAAGGTCCGTCCACACGTGACCAGGCAGCACTGGAAGCCCTGCTCCTCTCCCGTCCCCGGGGCYGCAGCAGCAAACCTCCCAAGATTTAAGGTCCCTTTAAACTTCTCTGTGCTGACTGGCAATTAAGTCTGTGACGTGGCTTGGGGAAGGTCTCTCCAGGCTCAGTATCCATCAATTGCCACTTCAAACTATTCTACAAAACTCCTGATTTGTCTTGCAGTAAGTTAAATGTGGAAATCACCTGTGCTGCAAGAGGGGAAAGGGACTGTGAGGTAATAAAACAAAATGACCACAGAAATCTTGGGTAAAGTGTACTGGCCRCCCTTCCAAATTAAAGAATGAAAACACGTTCAGTTTTGGAAACAAAGTAACTATCGTTAAATATCTACAAAACTGTATTAGAAAGGAAATTCAGGTGACCTCCTATAGCTATATCTATTTCAAAATTAAGCTTTGGGGACTTACGACACTGATCTCTCCATCAGCGATGAGATCTGGTGCCGTCTACAGCAAGGTGCAACAAGGAGCTTGGGGAGTTGCTGGTTCTTATCCTTGCTACTGGTTTCCCTGTGATCAATTTCTAGCAACACACTAATGTGACGCTTTCAGACACAGCCACTAATTTTAGTATCCCAATTGCAGACAATTGCCCCATAGTTGCTGAATGCTAGCTATAACCTCTGAAGTCGCTAACTTTTTTTTTTTTTTTTCCTATTTCCTTCCTACTGGGAAGTAGCCTGCTTAAAAGTAGGGAAAAGTAAAAGGTAATTAAAAATCTACCTTTGCTTACAGTCTCTAAAGTGCTTGTTTTTATTACATGCACTTGCTCCAGCCCATAACATTAATCCTTCAAAACAAGAATTATTAATATTTGTCCAAGCCCCAGAACAACTGGTTTGTTGCAGAGTTCTGAAAAATATATGCTCCATATTTGCCTAAGTATTATTTTTTTTAGTTGACAACTCAAATGGGAATTTTAACATTGAGAGCAAAGTTTATTGTTCATAAGCTGCCAAATATATAAGTGACACATTCAGTCCACATCACAGATCAGAGGAATTAAGAACTCCCTTCTATCTCGGAGAAATGAGGACATGCAGCTTGCATCCGTTCTGAGTACACTCTGTGAYTGCCTGCAGAGTGCTCCGACAGCTGTGCAGGACCTTTGCATCTCTGCGTGGAGTGGACCAGATTAAATGTCCTAGATTGAAAATGTCGGAAAGGCCTCACCTCCAAATCACAGCTCAGTACTAGACAAGGTAGAGCACACAGCCTGTACTGTAACTATATAAAAGATCATGCTTAGAGATAAAGGCCTTGCAAAGAAGAAAAAAAGGAAGGATTATCTGGGTTGAAAGTATGATGTATGGCAAGTTTTTAATTACTATTTTTATTATTTTGACTCTTTAAATTCATTTATTTCAGATTCGTTGACCTTTGAGAAAAACTGTATTTCTCAACAAATGCACCTGAAAGCCAAAGGCAACAGGACAGAGCTGCTGCAGGCATGCTGGCCTACCAGAGCACTTTTTGGAGGCCTACCTTTCTTCTTGTTCTTTCTCAGCAACTTCTGCTTTTCAGAAGAGGAAGAAAAATCCTCCCAGGTGTTATTTCAGAGGTGAGAGGGGATGCTTGCTTAGAAGTGTGGATCCTTTCTTTTGCTAGGTCCAGAGGTGAAAATGGCAACTGTCCCGAAAAGCTGACTACTCTTGATCCTGATGGAAAGGGAGTCACCACCCCGCCTCCCGACAGTCAGATTCTTTTAGCTAAAGTACCACTGACAGCCCCTTCATCTAAACTTCCCTCTCCCAACCCAGCAACATAATGGAGAAGCCAATTAAATGATTATTAATTCATGCTGCTTTCCGTAAGCCAGAGGTTCTCATCTCCCTGCATTCCGTAAACCAGCTTGCCACTTGCCCTAGAAATTTACAGTGGGGTTTTGCTATCTCCATTGATCTAAAAAACTGCCACCCTCCCCGCCAACTGAAAAAACCTTCCTCCTACTAAGTTCAGCAGCCGGTCTGGGAAAAAGTTTTCAGCTGGACTAGGGAAGTGTGTTTTCATTGCTTGATGGAAAATAAAATTCCATATTTGGTGGTGCCTCCCTCCTCAAACCTCTTCCTGACATTTTCTTGGAGCTGCTTTTCAGCATCATGAGCCTCTGGACCAAACTAATCCGCCTGCCTTGTCTGTCGGCAGCCCTGTGGCTAGAAATGACCAAAACGGCAGTCAGTACCGCAGCAACGACCTAGCAGATGAGCATCCTCAAAACGGCTCTTGTTTTCCTCTGGAAATTCTGAGATCAGAAAGGTTTAATTTCATCTGTTTTTATGCTCGTGCAGCCTCCATCTTCTTGTCTGCACTGGAATGGGTGGACAGCAAGGCAAGATCCGTGCTCGGACCTGGCTTCGCAGGATAAAACCAAGCAGCTTAGGAGCCCAGGATAACGCCACACACAGTTTCAGTCACTCTTTCCAGCAGACAGTCGCTATTCAGTAGAAACACACAGTTTGTATTAATATATCACAAATAAATATGAGGAAATAGCCGCACTGCGAGATGCCAGTGGCACGGAAGGCCAYAGGAGCACAGCCCAAGCCTCGCGGAGAGGGAATTCGGGTGTAAAACACTGCTGCCCATTTCTTACTTCTCGTGTTAATAACATACGGGCGAATGTTTTTTTCTGAAGCTGTCTGTTTACATTCCCTATTCCCTGAAGGTACCGCTCATTCTAATAAAATGTTGTAGCCCTGCTAAGAGGACTGTATATTGCCTGTTGCTCTACAGTATTTTTTTCAAGTCTGTATTTGATAAATAACTTCATCGTATAATAGACAGAAGTAAATACAGAGATTTGCAAGCACACTTTTGTACCCACACCTTTATTGCTACCTTTCAAAACTGTGGCCCTAAAAGCAGTCAAATAATTTGTTTTTCTAATGCTGTGTCATATCTTCCAGCCTGCAGCGAGTTTGAACAACCAAATTATTATTAAATATTCATACCACAGTACCCAGAAGTTCCAGTCACGGTAACACTTCTCTGCTAGGCTCTTTGCAAACACGAGCGCCCAGAGAACTCGCACTGCGGAAGCACAAGCGACACGAGCGCAGCGGGCGCCGCGGACGGCGGCCTTGTTCGCACCACGGATCGGCCGCCGGCTCCCCGCGGACCAGCGCCGAGGCACGGGCCCGTGCCCCGCGGCAGCGCGCCTGGGAGGCCCGCGGGAGCGGGGCACGTCTGCCGCGCGGGGAGAACCAAGGCGCCGCAGGGAAGACGCGACCAGCGCGAGCTGGCGAGAGGGACCGGGGCGAAGAGACGGGACGCAGCAAAGCAGCTGGCGAAGCTCAGAGGCTGCACGAAGCCCGGGCCGGACCGGGGAGCAGGCGAGGCTGTGAGCAACGCGGCCGCAGGGGATACTGTCACACCAGCGCGTTCAAACGGGGATTCAGACGCTTGCAGACACTTAGCGTGGGAGCGGCTGGGGGAAAAGCTGACTTTGGCACATTGCTACAGAAATGCACTAGCAAAAGATTGTACCAGAAAAGAAAAAAGTCTTACTGAAGCCAGGAGGCATTCAGTGTCGCTGAGAGCGACAGCTCCCTCGCTGCCATTTTCGGTCAAAGAGAAACTTGCACCGGGCAGAAGACAGAGAAAATCATCCCGGCACGAGCATATCATGACCTCACACGCTTGCAAGGTGGCACCCTAAAACACTGCATCTTTTCTTTCAGGAATAATTTCTAAGATGATATCTATAGAACTACAACTGACATGTGAGAAACCTGTGGTTTTTTATTATTATTGTTATTACAAAGTAGCTGAAAGGAAACAAGCAATAATGTTTTTAACAATTTTGTATTGTTCTTGAACCAGCAGCCAATTGGTGCAAATATTACTGCCCAATTCAGTTGAAAAAATATTTCAGCTAACCTACCACGAGACTCCGTATCAAAAGCTTTATGAAAATTCAGTGTGCATCTCGTTTGGGAGATGGTCCAAACAGCAGCAGTTTTAGTAACTCCTTCCGAAGGGTCAACAAGGCACGAACAGCAGCGCGAGGCAGCACACGACCGCGGCGGCGAGCGGCAGCCGCCAGCGAGGAGCAGCACGAACACAGAGAGACCGGAGACGTCAGAGGCAGCGGCGGAGCCGGTAAAAGCGATTCCACTCACTCAAGGAACATAGGGGAGAAGCACTTGAAAACAGCAAAGTAAAACAGGAAGGAGAAAGAGGAGTCAAAGGCAGCACAGCCCACCAGCTTTGCCACGGGTATCGGGCTGACTCTGCTACGACAAAGCCATCTCGGAGACCAGCGAAACAACTCTGCCTCACAAAGCAGTTGCGATAGCACTTACTCGTTTCCTCGCCTCTGTTTAAGTCCTAGAACACATGAACCACAGCGTGTTTTATCACTGCTCGGATARCCCACGCCCTGACGCGGTGAGCGCGACACTGCCGTCCCTTTCAGGGCTCACAGCGGATGGCACAGGCAGGCAAGAGCCCGCAAGGCGCCGTGCGAGCAGAGAGGGCCCGTTCAGCCTTGGGGCGCAAGCAGCAGCGCGGGTGCCCAGCTAGAAATCAGTGGTTGTTGCAGCGTGGCTAGCTCTGCAATTTTCTGCTTATTATTTTTTTTTAAGTAGCAGCACTTTGATAGGTGCAGACAAAAAGAAAGTTCAAAAAAGCAACAAAAGTGATCACACGGACTGCTAAGAGAAATAAAGGAGCGATGCTCGCGGCTCAGCTTCGCAGCCCCACGCAGCGGGAGAAGCCCGCGGAGCCCCGAGCCCAGCGCCGCCGGGGCACGAAGCCGCGCAGCGCCAGCGGGGGTGCTCCGCGCGGCAGCCGGCCGGGCTCCGCTGCTCCCCGGCCCCGGCCCCGGCCCCGGCCCCGGCCCCGGCCCCGGCGGGCCATCGCTCACGTTTATTGCGCGAGGTCGGAGCTCTGTCAGGTTTAGCGAGCTGCATCAGTTCGCCTGGAGGTCAGAGGAGCCGGCGGCCGCTGCAGCCCGCGCTTCGCGCTGCGGGAGCCCTGGGGCCGGGGCCAGGGCTGCTGCGTCCCACTGGGGCCGTGGGGAGGGGGCTGCACGGCGGCCGTGGGGAGGGGGCCACGCCGGGGCCGTGGGGAGGGGGCTGCACGGCGGCCGTGGGGAGGGGGCCACGCCGGGGCCGTGGGGAAGGGGCCGCACGGCGGCCGTGGGGAAGGGGCCACGC
>NW_028186342.1:455890-476777 GCF_003343005.1 Rhea americana
GGCCGTGGGGAAGGGGCCACGCTGGGGCCGTGGGGAAGGGGCCACGCCGGGGCCGTGGGGCCTCCCTGACCCTGACCATTCACCTGCAGAAAACACGGGCGCTGCCGAGCCGTGCGGAGGGCCTGGCGTTGAGCCACTGTCTCCTCCGTACGTTAGTGGAAAGATCAGGAACGGGAATCTGCAGACAACTGTCCTAGGGCTACAGGTGCTTCTCAGCCCCAGCCCCAGCTGCACKTTTTGGGGCCAGGAGTTTCTTCACACGTACAAAGGCACCGAGACATCCGGCGCTGCCCTTCTCCTCGGTGCGAGCTCAGTGCCTAAGAGCCTTTGTGCTCTATAAATTCTTCTCGAGAAAAGAAGTACAATTACCCTAAGCTTTTCAAAAAAATGTTTAAGGTTTCCTTCACACAGAAGCCAGGGTCCAGAGATGCTCTAATGTGTCCCCTCACCTCTTCCCTCTCCCAGTCTGYTTTCTCCCTTTTCTTTACTCTCATACCATAGCATACCCCAGCCATTAAGTGCTCAACAAATGCCATATATTAAAAAAAAATAGGGGGAAAAAAAATCAGCGGTGGGGGGGGAGGGGAGGGGCAGTAATAGATTTCCGTCAGGATGTGCCTGACCTGTTTTTTTCAATTTCAGTAATTAGAAAGGCAGTGGGCCTGTAGGAATTATTCATAAACTGCAGGAGCTGTGCAGTATACATTTATGTTAAACATGTCAAATACGATTGAAATCATGCCTGCCAGCACCATACTCCATAAACACACTTTTCTGCAACAATTTCCCAGCTCTCGGCAGCCCATTAATACCTCCTTTAATAGCAATCTACCACGGATTCGAATCAGGGACGCTCCATTGCACTAATTGCTCTGTGTTAGGTGAGCATCATGGATTAAAAAAAATCATTAAAAAAAATAAAAGCCCTTTAGGCTAGTCCTCTAGAAATATTTCATTTCAATCTATATTTTAAGCAGAGCTTGTTTCTTGTTTTGGGGGAAAAAATCTGATATTCTACATCTATACAACTGAGAGTGCATTAAGAAAGTCTCTTTCGTAGCTGGGTCATTGCAGATTGAAGTGCTTCTCTCTACTTAAAAAAAAGACATAAGCCCCACCCCAAATCTTAAAAGTCTCAAACTGATCTACCCTGGTTTGATTCAGGCTTTAGCTGGAAACCAATGTGTTGAATATTAATCATTTACATACTGACTTAAAAAAAGGAGTCAGGAAGAGCTTCAAATTCTTTGCTCTTTGCTTGTTTATCTGYGACAGATCTCACGTTAGCCATGATGAGATAATTTTTAAAGCTCAGCCACTGAACAAAGGATAGTCTCCCTATTCTAACATTAAAACTGAGAAGAACTCTTGACCAGAAAGAAGAAAGCAGACAGCCGCAGCTCCAGCAGCTAGATGGCTGTATCATAAGACACTTAATTATTAGAGCGAGAGAAGAGAGAAAGAAAAAAAAAAGAGAGAAAGCAAACAACTCCAGTCCAGAAACAGGAAACATAAGCAATTTCTTTTGACAGARTATTTTAGGAGTCATCTAACAGTTTTAGTTAATATGAAACACGGCTGCTTGTTATGAGATCAGTGCAACAGAGACAGCATGTGCACTACTGAAAGCAAACAGCACTGTTATTTTTGACAAATCTTTTAGGATTTATTAAAATATATGTAAAAACATACGGGTTTTTTTGGATATAGTTTTCCATATTATGGAAAATATTAACTGAAAATAAAACCCTTTCGTTTAAGAATATCCTATTTTAGAATAAATAGAAGAATGAACTGACAAATTCATTTTGCAGCTAAGACATTTTAATAARCCTGCAATGGAAGCAGAGAGGTACCGCCTGCCACATGTGTACACAYGTAGCATGAAGTAGCAAACAGTCTTGGCTCATCACTCGTTCTTCTTTGCAAAAAGAGCTTGGACAGATGTACTAGAACATTTTATTAGAGAGCTCACGAATCTTTTTAAAAGTTGAAGAAATAATTATACAGCCTGTAGTTAAGAAACTGAGGCACAAAAGGTGAGTAAATTGCTAAGGAACRTAATGATCGAACCGAGGAATGAACAGCAAACAGGTCCATCAGCCTCCACTTCAACACACTCTTTGTTGGCTTGGAGCCTGCCCTCCTTTCTCACCTACCACCCCCTTCCACAGAACTGCGGGGCTCAAAGGCAACTCAAAAGGTCAGCCGGTCCATCCAGAGCAGGATAAACTGTGCCTACTTCATTCCTGACAGTTGATTGTCTAATCTTCTTAAAAGACCTCTAAGGAACCTTCCCAGAAAATCTACAATGAGTAGATTTTCTGGGAATACAAGCTATACCAGGAGAAATATGGGGTTTTTAAAATATATTATCTAACCTCAATCTTTCTCCCTTCAATTTAAGCCCATTACTTYTTGTCATCTATACGCTGAACATGGAGAACAAATTATTTCCTTCCTTTCAAGAAGCATTTTATGCACAAGACTTATCTCGTCCTTCCCTTTTGTCTTTTTCTTCTGGGCCAAATAGGCTAATTTGTTCCACTTTCTCCTTGCAGGTAATGTTATGCAGACCATGCTCTTCATTTGGGCTTTTCAGGTTTCTGAAAYTGTTCCTCAATTTCTGAGCTTGGGGTATCAAGAAATGAGCAGAATAMTCCAGAAGAAGCTTTTCAGCACTGAAGAAATGGCCACTGCCTACATCCTGCAGATGATACACCCTGTTGTGCTGCTGTGAAAAGGGCAAAGTTATTCTCATGAGAGCCAACATGAGATCCTAATTCCTTTGGGATTTTTTACTGTTACTGGTGCAGTCACATTTATACAGTTGACTGTCTCTACATGACTGCAGTTACATGGCTATGGTCCCTACTGAACAGTATCCTTTTATCCCCCCAGACCACATCTCCGTTTGTCAAGATCATCCAGAGTTCATATTCTGCTCCTCAAGGCATTAAATGTGCCCCCAGGTGGTGATCATTTGCAAATTTAATACTGAGAAGCCCAAGCTTGAGGGGGGACTCCTCTGATGCTCTAGTCAAAAGACTGCTTCCTTTTGACAATGAGTCATTGACAACCACTCTTTAATCCAAGGTTCCCTGTCAGTTCTGCACCCATCCTGCAATATTTTAACCTACACCACATTTCTGGAGCTTGCTTTTGAGAATGTCATAAAAAGCAGTGTCAAATGGGTTACCAAAGCCAAGATATGAGACACTTACTGCAAACAAAGCCTTCTTCACATAGAAGGAAATTGGGTTGTGTTGACATGATTTGCTCTTGACAAATCCATGTTGACTCTTACTCATCTCRTTATCTTACAGGACTTACAAACGGTTGTTTGGTCAATTCCCAGAAAAATCTGGGGCAAAAAAAGTTGGCAGTTATATAGTTCCCCTGCTACTCATCTTTTTAAAGATAAGAACAATGTTTGTCCTTTCCTGGTACCTCCCCTGTTTTCTGTAAATTCACATGAGATAACAGCTGACAGATCTGGTGTTGTTTCATCATTTCTTTGAAATATCCAAGCATGAAGCAGCAGGTCACAGATCTGAAAAATTTAGCTTAGCTAAATACTTTGCAACCTGTTCCTTCACTGTTTGAGGTAGAGATCTCGCTACGCTGTCACTGATACAGGCTGTTCCAGTCTCTCACATGCAGCCAACCTGTTTAGTTAAGATGAATGCAAAGAAGGCCTCATGCTCCTTAGTTTTCTTGACATCATGGTTGATAGCTTTCTCACTCAGCTGAGCTGCAGATCAGCTCTTTTCTTGCAGTCTCTTTTTACAACAAGGTTGTTTTTGATTGTTTCCTTGATACTCCATATTTCCCTCACTGGTAACATCTCAACTTGTACCAAGGTCTTTTGATATTTCATACATGCAGACACTATTCTTCTGTGTTTGTCATGAATAACCTGACCTAGTTTCATTTCCTTTTAGGTCTGAGTTCCACAAGGACATGATGACATTGCTACCTTTGCCAAGGGAGTTTAAAAGCAGAAAAAACACAAGGCTGAGGCGTAAGACTTGGTTTGCATATCTACTGTAAATAAACATTATTAGAACTTCTTTTTTGCTTTATAATTTAGGGGTGATGTTGTTACACATTTGAAAGCAGGAGCTGAATTCAACACAAGCATACGYCTAAATCTTGCTGAGGCTGTACATTTCAGCCTTGCAATGGCTCTGGACAAGTTTGTCCAGGGCTCTGTGGGCTTATATACACAGCAGTGTAGTCCGCGTTTTCCTTTGAAGACTCAGTGTAGCTGTCAATTTCTCACCTACTGTTTCACTGACAAACACCAAGAATGAGTTAGGAATTTCACAGGCAGGATGAAAAAATAAAATCATTCAAACTTAGAACTTCTGGACAGAAGAGGGTTTAAAAAGTAAGTTTCTYTTTTTTCCTTAAATGATTTTCACATGTAATCTCTTCACAAAGATCAGCTTTGCAAGTGTCTCAGGTTTGGGCAAAGGGCCCTACTTATCCTTCRGGAAACATAATATACAATACACAGATCTTTCTGCGACTTTTCATAAAGTGTGCTTTCACTTAAAATCACACAATCTCATGCATCAAAAAAAMCCTAAAACATCCCCTACACTCGAGTAGGTATCTTGCATCTCTAGGTTCAAGGGTCGGTCTGTAACGGGGGATGACATGCAGAGCAACATCGGCAAGTGAGGTCTAGAACATGAACTGAGAACATGAGGTTTGACAAGCATTAAAGCACAGCTTGCTTTTTTCCCAAGTTTGGACATATCTTCTAATGGCAGAGATTAATACTGTATGGAGGTGAAAGACCACTTTCCATTCTTTTGAACACTTTGCATGCTGAAATATCTTGTTGGCTGTGTCTCTTTGAGATGCAATCACCAAAAATGCAGGAAAAGGCTGGCTGAAAGAAGGGTCTCTTGAGTAAAGTGAGAGAGGCATCATGTCAAGGAAATAGAAGTTTACAGACTTACTTGGTTACCATGCAGAAAGAGAAATGGGCACTCAGAACTGCTCAGTCTTGGGTTAAGCAAAATGAGTAACCACCTTCAGTGCCCTCATTTCCACAACTAAGCTGAAGTGGTCAGCAAGTATGAGCTAAGGAGGGGAAAAGCCTTCTCTTGAGGCGGACAATCTTGCAGCTACTTTCTGCTAAAACGCAAGGAATATTTAAAAGACTCTCCCTTTGCAAGTAGCAACTATCTTCTGGGAAAGACAGTAGCCTTCTCATATCTTGCAAGTGAACTGAAATTTATCCAAGGGTTTTGCGAAGTGAAGCCTTTCAGCTTTCTCCAGAACAACATAAACACTGCTGTGCATTTGCCTTTTCACTTTSAGAATGCCACCGCTCCAGCTGAAAGCGAGTGTCTAACAGAACAGAAGCACAAAGTCTGCCTCTCTGTTCTGSTTTTCTTCAGAGAGACCTTGCTGCCAGAGCTAGGACCATGATGAAAAAAGCAGACTAACAGCCTCTCAGTCTTAACAGCGTAGGGTGGAGTTTCATGATAGGCTTAATCCAACCTAAGTGCTGGCTGCTGCCAAAACAGGCAGTCCCCTTCTCCCTTCCTCCACTCCCAGCTGCTGTTTCCCACTGTCTCAGGCTCAGGTCTAGCACCCTGTGGTACAGGCTAACTCCAACCCAAGGCCCTCAGTGTAAATACATGGCTAGGAGTGAGGAAGCATGACTGGCCACAGYTCAAAGAGTGCCTCATGAAGCCATGCCCCAAGACTTAACTATAGGACAACACTTACATCATGTTGAATGTGCTGGCATGGTTGTTTAAGGAAAGAGCATACTACTGCTTTGCAACTTCCCACTTTCCTTTTCTTTCCTTTCTCTTGGGACTTCTTGGGAAGTCCAGTATAGCATCAGCCACCCAAATGGTGTTTCAGGCGTAGGGGAGGAGGATTGCGGGGAATGGAAGGAGAAAAACATTTCCAATAGTAACATGAACCAAGAAGTCAAAAAATGACTGCAAACAAGCAGTTATTTGAGAATTTGTAGATTTTTTAAAATTTTTTCTTTAAGAAGCCAACAGAGGAAAAGAGCACAGCCTTAGAAGACAACAAGGCATCTACTAAACAACCCTTTATGAACATCGCTGCATGCCTAGCCTAGAGCCCATCAGAGAAAAAGAGGGATCAAAACTGACCTGTCCATTTACTCTGGTCCTTGTCCCCTCCACTCTCTTGCTCTTTGGCAGGCTCTTCAGCATCAACAGCTGTTTCATTAGGCCCTTCCACATCTTCAATGGATTCTTCTGAAATATGAAAAACAAAAGGAGTAACATTAAAAATGGAAGTCAAAAGAGCAAGTAACTGTCACCAAACATACCAATGTCTGAGGCTGAAGCACAAGTCTTGAGAGACAGGCACCTAATGTCACTCATCATTTTCCCAATGACTACTTGCTAACCGACCAGGAGAGAAGCTAAAGGGGAAAGCAGTGAGAGCCACTGAGCAAACTGACCACACTGACCTACAGCTACCCACACATCTCCTACAATGAAATCACTGCCTGGTGTGACAAGGTTCTACTACAATACACTACGGACTAAAGAAGGGTCAGAAACTCACAAGATTGCTCTCAGCACCTTCTGTCATAGCCTCCCCCCACATCCTCAGCCCAAACTCTTTGGACAAAATGTTGCTGGGCAGTACTGACATTGAATATTGAGACCTCCCCTCCCCCCAATTCACTGCAGAAACAGCACAACTCACTTCTACTGGGACAAAGCAAAGAGCAGCATTGTCTTCTGCAGATAGGACCCTGACATAGGCATAGGAAGTCTTCATTCCGTCCCACCAACAGAAAGAGTTTGAGCACACACATCAGTATCAGTACAGGTGCTGAAGCCTCAAGTAAGAAAATACATGCTGAAAGAGCAGAACAAAATATAAAGTGCYAATGCCCCACCTGTTAACAAGAATATCACAGTCCTGAGGCTGTGGTTTGACAGAGTATGTTGACGTGGCACGCGTAGCTCCGCACAGAAACACCCTAGTTAGCTAGGATACTGGAAACAAGACAGCTGTATCTGCCCAACTTCTCAGACCAGGATATAACAACCACTAGGCTATTTACATACAGTACATGCAACTTGATGGCTTCCGTGTAACTGACTGGGGCTACTTGACACTAGGAAGAAAGGGTACTTCTAAGCCACGATATCCTCTTTTAGGCATGATAATTTATACTTTTAACTTGTATTATCTGGCCATGGTAAATCCTAGACTATCCTGAGGTTTCACCTGAACTAGCTAACTAGTTGAAAGAACAGGCTCCCCTCTCCTGTCAATTCTCCCTAGCAAAACTAAGGCTAAATTAGGGTTAAAAGTAARTATTAGGGGACTATGCAGAAACTCAGCAGTGGACCTTGAGAATGTGACAACTTTCATCAGGGAAGAACTTGCAAAAGCATTCAGAGAGGAGCACTGACATTAAGTGGACATGGCATGATGCAGTAAGAGCTGGGATTTACATGCTACCCCTCTTTCACTTTTTTAAAAGCTCAAAACTCTTGAGAGCTTCAGGGATCACAGTGGTCTTCTRCTGGGAAAGACGACCCCAGACTGAGGGGTGTGATGGGTAGCACCTCTAGGCAAAGACGTATCACATTTAGAAAATTACAAGTAACTGATACAGAAAGCAGATGAACAGTCAAGTTTGCGGGACGTTAGTGCTGTGGAATCAGCAACTGGATTCGCATTTCAGAATTCCAAAATTCTCCCACCTTGGAGAATAAAACAAATGAGACCTAACCCTATCTTGCTGTCTTTGAAAAGCTGTGATCCAAGGTGAGATAGCTTCTATTTAACTGAGGCAGCACAAAAAAMCCAGGTTTTAGCTGGTTTTATTAAAATCTTCGTTAGGAGATTTCTTTTATGTTATTAAAACCTTCRTTTTAACTTTCATTAAGGGTATTTCAGATGGAAATCCATTTTTTTCCAGCCGAGGCCTTCCTGTGGCACCTGGCTCCCAGATGCTCCAGAAAAAACACAATTGCGGACGAGGAGTGCATCCATCACCTAACTCAGCTGTTAAAACTGAGCGAGCACCCACATAGCACCTCCACCCGCTCCAGCCCCGTGGCTGTGCGAAGCAGCGGGGTGCCCCACAGGGCGGCCAGCCCAGGGATGGCCACCCGCTGACCCACACCTGGCAAGGGGCCCCTAGCACCCAAGCAGCTCCAGGGCCCTCCTCGCCCCTGCCGGGCGGCAACAACAAAGGGTGGCCAGTGCTGCGCACTCCCGGCTGCGACCCAGAGGTGTCACCATCTGCATGGGAGGAAGAGGAAGGGTGAGCTGGCTGCTGGGCTCAGACACTGTCTGGGCTCTAACCTGAGCATGTGGAAACAATATACGGCTTCAAGTGAACTGTCTGGTTCGAAGGGAATAAAGTAGGACATTCATAAGCAGTTACACCATCTGTCTTTATACCATCATCATCATCAACAAGGGGAAAAAATAGCTCTTTAAAATGGATGAAAGCCCAGGCTGACAGTAACCGGAAAAATGTGAGCTATGAATACCAATAAAGGTAGAAAAAGGATTAAAAAAACAAGGATACAAACAGCAGATTCTTCTGCCCTGCTCAGTGTGCAGCCCACTGCAACTCACAGGCACTGTTTGTCTTACTGGTCGGTGTCTTATCAAAGCCACCAGACAGACACTTGTACCAAATATTCACCGAACTCCTGTTCTTAGAAATGGCTTTTCTCTAAGGATAAAAAATCTGCCTACTTGGCTCAAATACCTCTGCGCTGGGCAGGCAGACCTAAAAGAAAAGAAAAAAAAACAAACACGTATGCTTCAAAACCTTCTTCTCCTTCTTCCAGCAAACAAAAGCAGATTTTACTGAGGACAGTTTTTTAAAGCAAGATGAGAGTGGGGAGCAGAATACAAGATGCATTTGTCCAGGAAGGCTTCTTAGGCTTCAAACAAATGGGAAAGCCTGTGTTTCTGCCTTTGGTTGACTCCCTGCTACATGGGCCTCTGCAGATGCCTGCAGGACCAGTAGCAGRTAAGAACAACTCTCCCTACTCCTCTCTGGGGCCTGGCTACTGCTCCTGGCCCACCTAGGGAAGGTCCCTGCACTCAAACAGCCCCCAGGAACACAGCAGCCAGGCACAGAGACTCAGCATGCACTGATGGGCATGCAYGCAGCAGTCGGAAAGCAGCAACTCAGGCTTCCTCGTGATCCTCTGCCAGGAGCCATTTCCAAGAGGCTAGCAACAACTCTGCTTCCTAAGCTTGGTCTAAGTGTACTGCAGCAGTTAACGTTTGAGCTGAGCAGAGAGTCAGTTGGGATTGAGCTTCCTCAACCACACCGCTCCTCAGCTGGCTGCATGCATTGCTGACGTCTTCTTTCCTCTGAAGCACTAAAAACCAGACTCCAACAGATTTCAGACAATGCGTGAACGTGTGATTTGACCCAGCTTTTTTACAATGAGATCCTCCAACACAGGCAATAAAACATCTAACTCCWATTCCCAAAGATTTGCACCTATGTAAACACAGGCCTCTTTTTGATGACAGCTCTGCAGCTGCTGTGTTGCAGTGGCAACTCCAGCACTGCTACTGAGATGGAAGGTCTAGACAAAAAAACACCTGAGTGAACGGTATCCAACCATCTTTTCTCTTGCATTTCTTCGGGTCATCTTTCGGAACAATGGTACCATGCCATCACACTGCTAGGGAAATGTTTTCTATTCTCCTTGATCCTTCACCTTCAAGTTGCACAGCTAATGAGGGATTTTCAGGCTCCCATTTTATTCCATTCTAATTGACTGTAAATCCTGATGTCACACTGTTCCCATACTGCATTCAGAGCCGACTGCGGCCTGAAGACCCACATAAGATAGCCCCGCACTGAGAAGGAAAAATATCCTGCGACCAACTCCGAAAGGCAGATCGGGCTACAGGCGAGCAAGATGCAAGAAATATATTTCCAAAGCACTATAATTCATTTGTTACATAACAAGGTTGCTGTTAAATTACACCAGTCTGAGGCTGTGAATCACTGTTTGTCATGACTGCCTAAAAGTTTTATTTTTCCTTACAGAGTTTGATCAGAATTCCACCACTCATTTTTGTAGTTAAAAGGTACTCAACTCAAAGTCATTTGTCCTAAAAAGTGTCCCAATCAAGCTTGATATCCAACGGGKGAAAGTTCCCTCAGTATTTAAGCAATATATTGAGAATTTCAGCAGGCCAAAGACTGACTAGGACTTACAGAGAGCGTGTCTGGGGCACAGCACCCAGAGGTTTGGAAGCTTGCCAAAAAAGATACTTTGTCAGATGCAGATGGGGTTGACTCCTGGCCTGGGAATCTTAGAAGAGGGTTCTTGAAGGCCAGACACACTGTTCTAGTMTATGTACAGAGGATGTAGCTGCTAGATGGGTATCTTCGGTTTCCAGAAGCTCCAGCTACACAGGATTTCTGAGTTCAGGAAGGGCAAGCGGACTTCATCCTCTGCAAAGAGCTCACCAGTGCAGGGACAAAGGCTGTGGCAACACAATTTGCATGAGGCAAATTGTGTTCCATTGAAATACAAATGTAACAACCTGCTCAGAGTTCCCAGTACCCGACTGCCATCCATGAGGTACATGATGCTGTATTAATAAATACTCTTAAAAGAATTTTACAAATGCCTGAGGTCAGTTCAGTACCAAGAGAAACTAGCTGTAGCTACAGGGCACCTGGAAGGCAAAGGAATCTGTTATTCCATCTTCTGAAATCTGTCCCATGCAAATTCCTAGGAAAAGTCTTTTCTTCCTTTGTGAATAAATCATATCAGACAGTGGCATTTCCTTTTAATTTGAAATTAAAGCACTCACTCAAGAAGCGGGAGAGAAAGAGGGAGAAGATTCCAGAAAATCCCGGGTATTTTCTGACTTCTGCAGATGTCAAGAAATCTCTGTGCCCAGCAATGTACTGAAAACGTGTCCAAATCCGTGCACAGGGTCAAACTACAACACTTCCGCCCTTTCAAAATGGAGATTTAAAAAAGTTTGTGTGYGTGGAGAAGTCAAATTCTGACCAAGTCTATGCCAATCTGAACAGCTTACAACCTCTTGTCTATCCTCCCTGCCATATTTTCCTTAGCAAACCAGTATCTCTTACCCAAAGGGATAAGGGGCATTGCAGGGGTGGCGGAAATGTAGGGATGGAAGAGAAAGAGCACGCATTTGCCTCCCCACCCTCCGGCAGGCTCAAGAGCTGAGAAACATTAGCTGTCATGAACCACAATCAAATCAGGTTTGAAATATTTAGCAGTGGCTTGGAAAATGCGGTGGTGCAGCTCTGACAGGCGAGATGTGCAGACACCCATTTTCCATTATAATGGAAATATCAAGCCTGTTCTGAATATGTATAACCCAGAAAAATGTATTGATTTTTCATTCGGCATTAAAAAAATGAAATACCCTGCAGCTGTCAAAAGCCTTTTGTTAAAAGCTCATCTTTCCTGGAATGAGGTTTACCAGAAACAAGTTTTAATTGTACACAGGGTCTCTCCATTGAAACAAAAAGAATCCCCGATGCTTCATTTTCAGGCTAACTAGCCAAAAAAAGCCCACAGAATGACAGAACTGAGACCTGGCTGATCTTTGCAGGCTGATATTAGCAAAGAGAGGTGACAGCTATACCCTGCATGAAGTCAGCTATATGAGTGCACATGCACATGGATGCATGCATGCACTGAAATACCATACCATCAGGCCACAGGAGAAGCTTCCCAGTGCTAGGGRAGAGTAATCAGTGCCGCTGACTCTGGGGAGATTTCAGAAAAGTAGTCTAGTGGAGGGGACACCATGAGGTTGCAACCCAGACACACTTCAGAAGTACAGCAGATTTCAACTAGTTTAAACTTGAGGTCCACACCCCTGGGAAGACATTCACCATGGTTTGGGTCCTTACGGAATGGGTAGGGGCTTTATTCTCAAATCCCATGGACTTTAGTCTGTCAGCCCAAGGTGGATGCCATCTGCGTTTGGGCTCTTCCTGAGAAGCCCACCAGGAGCACAGTTGCCCCATAAGCTGTGCAAGGTAAGACTATGACACTGGCACAGAAAGAGTTTTTTGTCCCTCGCCTGAACAAGCTGCAATACAAGAGAGCTGTGGGTCTGCAGAATATGCACGTGGAGAGTCAGTCCCATCATGCCCACAGGCCAGGTACATTCAGCTGTAGAAAGAGAGTAAATACAGAGTCTGAAAAGGAGGTGTATAACGAATTGGTGCCAACAGTTCGAAAGGACATGCACTTCCCTGGGAGTCTGGCTGACCTGCTGTTTCAGCACAGTGCTAGTGAGGTTACGACTCCCTGTAAGACTTATATCAGACATCTGATTATTAGACATCCCACAGTATATTTAGTAGGAGGTAGGGCACTMTCTTTAGTCCCACAGCCAAATCTCAGCTTGAGTAATACCTATCCCCACTCCCACTGGGTGATTCAAAAGGCTGTGCGATTTCTGAATTACTGGTTRCTATCGTGAAAGCTGTTGGGCTCCAATCCCACAGAGTGCAGCACAGTTCCTGCATGCAGCATGTAAAACTTCCATATTCAGAGGAGAAAAAAAAGTTGGTGTTTGGCTTCCTCCTCGCTGCCCCAACTCCCTCATCTTGTATTTCTGATCATTCATTCTTTCAAGGGAATCATTTAACACACACTGCTGTAGGTGAGTAGAAGAGGAAGTGAAGCCACACGTGTTACTGACGCTGCTGGCGGCCTGAGATGAGAACACAAAGATGGCGAATCCCACAGCTTCCCGCCCTTCTGTTTACTGAAATCTGAATGAGAGCACAGTCTTAGCACAGGCTGATGAAAGGAGGTAAGTTATCAAGGGTTAGGATACAGAGTAACACCCTGGAAACAATTTGACTGTTTGTGATCAATCCAACAGAAAAATAGTAAAATTTMCCCCCTGCCCCCCAAACTTTCAATTTCTGCCTGACTTGCAGAATATTTGCATGTAAAGACAAGGCAATCTATCCACATGAAAACATAGGAAATCTCTTTTCTGATGTCTTGTGTTTCTCACCCTGCTCTAGCTCATGTGGGACAAGTCTTCTCCTGAGGGATCCTTGGTTACCACACAGTCTCTGCCTTTGCAGCTCAGATTCAAGGTGTACATATATGAACAAATATGTTCTGTGCTATTTTCTAACTAAATTGTTCTATAGAAACTCATTCATTTTTCACTTGCAGGAGAGGAAAAGCAGGACTCCAGCAGTGAAAAGACAGCACCAGGCACAGGTTACAAGAAGAATGCTATGGAGTGCCAGCCTTCATGCAAAAAGCTTGCAGGTGAGTGCTAGTCATCTAACATATGACCGCAGAAAAATAATAATCCCTACATTTATCCTGTAATAATGACACTTATTTCTAAGATGATCGTACTTAGAAGCACGGTYGGAGCATCTCTGTGCTGTTTTAATCGACAAGAAAGAAAATGCAGACTACGAATACGGCCCCCACTGAAAAGCCATCCTCAAATACCTATCTTCTCAAGGTGAGGCAACTTTACCTCGCTTTTGTGCAACAACTATAGGCCAAGTGTTCAGATAAATACAAMAAGAAATTCAGCAGCCAAAAAAACCTGCTTACAAACTTTTAGCTTCTACTTCTTTGTTTCCCCCTCCAAAGAAGAACTCCAAAAGTCTTGGCCACTTTCCATGAAAGACCTGACAACCATCCAGATCTTTGATTATCTCCCAAGCAAGGTTCTTACTGAACAAAAATGAGATGACCCCCCACCATATGTTAGTATCTTCCTTTCTTTAATATAAATTGCTTTTTTTGCATTCAGTCACTTTATCTGATTTGCCAACTCTAGCCAGAGGCCCCATTTCTGAATACTCTACGTATAGCTCAGAGTTTTATATGGCTGAGAAGTGCTCTCAAACACGGTGCAGATGGAAAAGATTGATGAAATCTTGCAACATTTTGCTTTGTATTTTTTTTTAAAAAAGTGTAGCAGTATTAAGAAACAGAATAACATTATTAGAATAGATAATTAGAAGAAAAAATAATTTCTGTTAGAAGAAAAAAATAAAACCCAGTAGTGACGAAATTTGCCACTGTTTTTTTCAAAAATAAAACAGGACACTGAGCAGAAACAAGAGGCTTGTCTGTGTCTACAGTGCACAGTTATTGTCAGCAAAGGAACAGGCCTAGCCTTGAGGAGGAGAACCCAAGATTTTCACCTTTTTAATTTCAATATGTCATTTCAGCAGTTGGCCCAAACCTGCCAACGTTAAACATGTGGTTAACTTTAAGCATGTAGGAGACTCATTCACTTCACTAGGATCTGGATCTCGGACAGCTACGTGCAGAGAATGAACTTAAGGAAGGCCTTGATTGCTTTGGAAACCTTCATTTCCCTGGCAAGTCAGACAAGAATTTAGCCCTGCAGAAAATAACGTATTAGAAAACAGTTCTGCACAAACAAGGACAGTTTCCAAACTAGAGTAAACTATGAGATGCTCCCATTTTGCAGTCGCTAACTGAAGGCTGTGTTTATCCACCAAAGAATGACCAAGTCAGTGATGTGAACAACAAGTTATGTAAAGGAACCTTTAAAGGTTTGCAGCAGCATGGGCTGGGCGGCTTACCCTCCCCGCTGGCGAGCCAGGACAAAACGGCTCGGGCTGCTGCTCAAGCTGCCTAACAGAAACCGCCATCTTTATCTGCAGTTSACGTTCTCATTTCCTCAGTTTACCTGTCAAAGGATTCTGCAGCATAGTAATTGACTGCCACTAGAAAAACCTCTGAAGAAAGTACGTAATTCCACGTAAAGAGAAAAATGTCCAGCAATCAGCTCCCTGAGACAAAGGCTATTTGTATGTCTGTGCAGGAACAGGGGTGCCTGTTTTTTTGCAAATGGGACTAAATTTTAAGTCTGTGGAACCCAACAGGGATTTGTCCCCTTGAATTTCATCAGAACTAGAAAGGTTGCTGTTATTTTCACACATGAAATGTAAAAAAAAAGGCAAATTCCTTGAGCATATTTGTAGTGAAGCGTGATGTGATTGTGTTGTCATTTATGGGAAATAATCGCAAGCCCATCTCTCTCTTTCCCCCCATTTTCCAGTCCAAATAACCATGAAAAATTACACTTCAATGTCAGGAGGACAACAAAGGAGGGGCTTTCTCCTGCGGCTTGACGGCTTTTCAGCCCCCCCCCGCTTTCCCCCTCCTCCTTTGGACAAAAACTACCTCCAATTCTGTTTCATTTTAAATGTGATATAACAAATGAATCTTGACAAGTTCCTTTCTTTTTTTTCCCTCTTAAACAGTATTTTGCACAGTTTAACCTAGCTCCAAACTGGAATCAGCTGGAAAGGAGACTCATGCAAAAATACAAACAGATCAAACAGCAAAACAAAAGAAAAACCCATCTCCAGCTTCAGGTCTGCAGGGAAAGGACAGCTCGGTCTCCAAGTGGGAGGAGGGGTTGGGAAACAAAGGGGAGAGGACCAGGAGGAGGAGGAGAAGCCTAGAGGAGATGGGGCAGCAAAGAGGTGGGAAGGCCTGAAYGCGGCAAGGGGAGAGCACGGCGCCCCGTGTGCCTCCTCTGAGCCCCAGCCGGGTTGGCACCTCTCGGCCACAAGCGGACGGGAGCCCTGGTGCCACGCTCCGCAGAGGGGACTGCGGCTCCCCGCCAGCTGCACCAGTCCGCCTAGGTCCGGCAGGTGAACGTCAGCCTACGCTCAGCTGGCACTTGGCCCTTTAAGATACCTGCTTCCCACAAGAGCCCCTGCAATCCCTCTCTTTCCTCTTGCTTTCCAGCCCTGTCCTTCTTGGTCATCCGCCCAGCTCCTTCCCTCCTCGCCTCCTGCCAGGCAGCCCTACTTGTCCTCACTGAGAGGAGAACGCCCGTCTGCCTGCTAAACGCATACAGAGGAATGGCCGACACGCAAATAAAATGGCTTTGTAGAGGCAGGAGGACGTAACCCCTTCTGAGCTGTTCCAGGCTGCCTGCAGACTCAGGCAGGGAGTGTCACGTTGGCCTTGCTCAGCTGCTATTTGGAAGTTACTGTATTGATCCGCTGCAACTGTGAGAAGACAAACCYGCGTTTCCAGAAAAGCTGAGATTCTTCAGGAACTGCATACTCTACCTTTCAGGAGAAGAACCAACACACTGCATCTGCAGCGTCCACGCTCCACAATGTGAGCATAAGTTATTTAAYTTATTTAAAATAATACACTTAATTGAGGAACGCTGTTTTAGTATTAATAAGCTCACTCTAGAGAGACTTTCTAGATTCCCAAACACAAACAGAGCTGCAGTAAAGCTGAAGTTAACTTGAGCAACTCCACGACAAGTTACAGCTCCAGAATGTTTTAACTATAACAAAAATTAGCTATAATTAATTCATGCCTAGCCTTAAGGTTTGGAAATGCGTAAGGAGTGCGCCCAACAACCTTAACTCTGTCCAATAACATCATCATAAGCCATAGTTAAATCAAACACTAAAACATCCTTATTTCTGCTTAATGTTTTTGTTGTTTGATTTTTTTTAAATATACAGCTCTTACTCTGTTTTTACTCTCCATGACATTGCTCCAAGGAAAAGTTAATTAATTTGTTGCTGACCCCCTTCTCTCCCCTCCCCGAGCATTTCCTGACCTCAGCACGTTTGTGGAGTTCTTTTAAGCTTCGCTAAAAACTTAGGAAATCCGTAATTATAGTACCCTGTTTTAGGGACAGCCAAAATATTCCTTTAGCACATTACACCATAAGGTATGAATGTACAATTACCTAGAATTCCATCTTTGGGTAGTTTTTCTGAATTTTTATGCTTTTTAAAGATGAAAGAAAGTCCAGAACTGTTACATTTTTAGTAATGAGAAAACATCATTATGCTGACATAAAGCAGCTAGGTTATCCTTTTGCACGCGACTTCCGTACTGACACACGCCAGCCGCAGCCAGCCACCTGGGCCACGCAGGGCATCCCGGCTGACTGCGCTCGCCCCGCGGGACCGCTCGCGGCTGCGGCGCCTGCCCGCGTACCTGCTGAGCTCTGTGCTCGCTGCCGGGAGCAAATGCTCTCTTTTCCTGGTCTCCCTGTTGCAACATGTGGTTTTTTTATAGGAAATATTTATAATGGATTAGAACTTTCTCATGTTATTTTTAAACACAAATAAACACAAATATAGCTTCTGTCAACAGAGTTTGCTTCATAGAAGCTTGTGCTCCGCGCAAAGGCTTGTGGAAGGCCACATGGCCAGTACGGTCTCAGATTCCCAAAAAGGGCTGGGGGGGGTGGCGCCCTGGGCTGCCAGGACGCAGCAACAATCTGATGCACAGCCTGCTTAGCAAAGAAGATCGTTTGCAGTGAAAGCAAGCCGAATATTGCCTCCCTGAGGAGGACAGCCCGAAGCCACCGAAGCCGGGCCACGTGTGCACCAGAACAGAGGGGCAGAGGCAGGGGACGCAGCGGGCRTGGAGAGCTGGGCACGTGACTTTGCTTCTGCCAGAGGGAAAGGAAGATCAGCGGGCACCTGCGGCTGCTGCAAGGGCCACCCTGTACCACGGTAGCAGATGCTTCCAGTCTCCCCCAAACACAAAGAGCTACCAACTCTGAGATTTCAAGGCTTTGATGCACACCCAGCAGCCCTGACTATTCTGTCAGTCTGCTGCCAATGCTCACATCTGCTCTGATTTGGTCTGTTTGTGAAAACAGAAATTAACAGCTTCTCCAGCTAAAGGCGGTCCAGTGGGCGTCAGCCTGTGAAGCTGATGCAGTAACAGGGAGAGTGACCAACCTTCAGTTCTGCAGCTATCATGTGAGGGTCATCCTTTATTCCCCGATAAGGACAATTCCTACTGTTGTGAATAACAAGGAAAAGATGATTAGCAGTTCTAAAAAATTTATTCAGGCACAGTTTGTACACAGAGTGCCAGTGAGTTTAAACTACATGGAAAGTTGGAGCRTGCTCCATTGGAGCATTCAGGACAAAAACAGGGAATGGAGTTTTGTAAAAGGACTGATTTTTAGGTTAATGTAAGCTCTTTSATTTGTGATCAGATTTACTTCCAGTTGCTCAGAAAAATTCATCCCACACTTGAAGATTCAGTCCAGTCATTATGGGGAGGGCATGTTTTATTAGTAATATATAATGATGTGGAAGAAACTTGCAGAGAAGTGCAAAATTTGACTCATTCTTAACTAGACTGAAGACATGTCTGCTGTAGCGTTGTGAAACCAGGCTTTTACAGGACCTTATTTCCAGGAACTGCCAATAGATATGAACATGGAGAATCATGAAAGACCATAAACAGTATGTGCACAGTGTCTTACTGGATCAAGAGAGGATCAATCTTACATTTTTCATCAGAGATGACCTATAAGAAAGGCTCTTGGACAAAATTCAGAGGCGGAATGTGGTAACGACAAGTGTTCATCTGGGTTCTGCTTCATCTCATATTTGAAGACCCTGCACAGAAGTGTAACAAGATCTAGGGACAGAATCCTTGATACTTGGAAACAAGGCAAACTCTCAAACCCCTCTGCTCACCAGCTCTAAAGTGGAGATAATACTACTTGTCTGCCCCCTCAGAGGTGCCGAGAAGACAAATTTGATACTGTCCAAGGAACAGACATTTCAACAACAGGGGCAATGAAGGATATACACAGACTCAACCGCAGAACATCAGTATTTACATTTAGGAGAAAATAATTCCAACACAGATGCATCTCCCTGCTGGAGAAAGTGGAATGACCTAAGCCAATGAAGAGAGCCAGAAACAAGTTGCTTGGGACTCAGACTGTTAGTGAAGTACAAAGAGAAGGGGGGCTTCCTCCCAGGATGCCAGGGTCTGCTGGGAGCACAGTGACATTACCGAGCACACACACATGGCCGGACTGCGTTAGCTGAGCAGGGGCAAGGATGCCAACACCCATCTGTCAGAAGGGTGACAGGGTTTAGAGTTGAGCTGGAATTCAAAAATCTGAGCAATACTTACGATGCAGTCCAAATTATTTTCCATAAAGATTTTCTCTCCTCATGAATCAATTATCCTCTTTGTGAAATGCTACAAGACTCCCCTAGCACCTGCATTTTGTGCTTTATTGATAAAATGTGCCAGCAAAGAGTAAAATCAAGGTCATGATATGTGTTTGTTCATGTAGGCCATGCAGGCATTCTCACAAGAAATCTAAAAGTGAGAACTGCATTTGCTCATTTGTGATCTGTATGGTAAATCACCACATTATCTCTTATACTCAACACAATTGCAGTGTAATTTCTCATGGTTCCTGACATTGTTGCCATGTTGACAGCTTCCAAGGAAGCAGTACCAAAGAAATCTGTGTTGGCGCAAAGAAGGGAGAAGATAATAAATGCAAGCTCTTTGACAGACAATCAGCAGTGGAACCCCCCAAAAATCACTGTTATGCAGCACTGGGGTTGGGGGTCTCTTCTGGGACACACTTGAGGAACTCCCTGTTAACCACCAGGGTGGAGATGACCAAGTCCTAGAGGCTGAACTCACCCTATCCTGGTTTTGGGTTAGTGGCACTAACAGAATGTTAGTAATTGCTCTCCCCTACTACTAATGAGCTTTTCAGCAGAAGATTTCAGCTTCCTAGAGCTAACGGGCTTTTTTTCTCTACCTCTCTTGGTTTCAAGTAATTGAAAGTGACTGCCATCTCGGCCCTGACTCTCCAGCATTCAGCTGTACTCATGAGGTCAGAGAGTATCAAGTGAAGACTTTCCATTCACCTGCATACCACCAGCACTGTGGTAATTTTTAAAAATATTTAAATAATATTTATTTATTTAAATAATTGTGTTTTTTCAGGAACCATCAGCTCCAGAAAACAGCTGTTCTGCACAGGACGTGGCACAAACAAACAACAACAAAATGAGACAATTTCTTCCATAGTGCCTATGTACACTATCATACAGCAGAGAAGGAGCTTTCACACACTGTCCAATCTAAGAGAGCAAATGGAGTGTTAAATGGCTGCTCTAACTAGTAAGTGAAAAACAGAGGACCAAGTGAAAGGGAAGAGCATGGAAAGACTCCCAATGAGACACTGAAGCTACTTGTGACTCACAAGCTGCCTGGCTTGCAGACAAGCAGTTAAGCAGAATAATGTCAGTAATGGCCCGTCAGCTGGGAGAGAGGAGAGTTTCACAGTCACCCTGGGACAGTTCACAATCCCTGTGATTCCGGTGCTCGGCTTTCCTGAAACACTAACGAGGGAGCACCAGGTGCTCCAGAGATTTGAAATGTTCCTGAAACCTGGATGAAGGCACACATCCAGGTGGCGACTCCAGCAGGGGCCTGTGATAAGAATTTATTTCTTTCAATTATGAGCTCTTGTCCCCAGTCTCAGTTCATCAGCACAGTGCAGCCAAGTCAATGAAAGCTCTGTAATGAAGTAATCAGATGCACAGCGACTTCCTGGAATCTGCTGGCAATGCACAAGCAGCCAATGGTGCTCTGAAACCAAGCAGGAACTTTTGGAAGCAAGTTCTCAACCCTGCCCTTCCTTTTGCTCCCAAACTGCATGCTATCTCCTGTTTTTATTACCAATTCAGACACAGTTTCACTGCAAGGCCTAAAGTGTCTCTRCCATTCAGTGCAATTGGCATACTTGCTCGTGAGTGGTAAAGAAAATCTGTCATACGAACCAGTGTTCATTTGTACACTTTATTTCTACTGCCCACACATGCTCCCCTTTAAAAGAAGGATTCCAGGGACATTTTATATATTTGCAAATGAAGCTTTTGTTTGTTAATTGAGTTTATTCTAACATACTAATTTCCTTCCATGTGAGACCATTTAAAAATATCCTGTACATGTCTCAAGTAGACAAAGAATCTAAATACTGCCCTCAAAAAGCAAATATAGTACCAAAAAAAAAA
>NW_028186342.1:476842-501395 GCF_003343005.1 Rhea americana
AAAACAAAAAAACCCACCCTCTTGCTACTGGAAGCCTGTGCTTTAAAATAAGCATGTTAGGCTGGGGTGTCACAGGAGGGGAAGGAGGGAGGAACAAAGTTGGAACACAGGCTATAAACAGCCCTCAGGTTTGTGCACCAGCGAGGTATGGCAGTTTCTCCATCACTACGCAATTCCACTGCCATTGCATTTTATTTGGTTAAAGAAAAAACAAACAAAAACGCATTTCTCTTAATCATGCTTCCAAAATGAACCATAGGAAAATGCTGTTAATCCAAACGATGCCCTGGCCCCAGTCTAGCGCAGGCTCCTTCCTTTCCTCGCTGCCTACCTCCAGCTGCTACCATTGCTGCCTCCGCTAAGCAGTTACCGAACTTCCCAAATCATTAACCTCTCCCAGAGTGCAGTGTAAGGGGATGTTCTCCCTGCGCAGTCTGCTCAAGAGCCCTATTGATCCAACACACACTYGGTGCCTTCAAAGTTGTTTATGATCAATATGCAAATTGCCCATGGCATTGATCTAGTATTAATTTTCAATTAGGGAATCCACAAGGGGTCTCCTAGGGTCAATATCTAACAATGCAAGGTAACTCCACAGTGGAGCAGGGGGCCTGATCCTGATAAGCACACTGCAGGGCTGCTCCTGCATCTTCTGCCTCAGGTCCATTCAGATGGCCCCAGTACTACCATTTTTCTGGAGCCCTAGGGAAGCCTCCTCGGGCTCTCTCCCCTGACCCGTTCCGGGGATAATGCAGATGCAATTCAGATTTACAGAGGCATATGCCACCATCCCACTCTCTGCCACAAATGTTTTGTGCCCCTTCACAGAGCGGCACCTTGGAACTTGTGAGCCATCACGGGCAGCTTTGCAGGCAGGAGGCCAATCTCAAAAATCTGAGGCTRGAAAAGTTTTATGTGATCACAATTCATGTCCCTTTGCTAATGAGAAAGCATCGCCCAAAATCACCTGGTCTTTGCATTAATACACTGTTCTGCCTCATGGTCAGAGGAAAGGGAATAACTAAGCAGCTAATATAGGACTCTCACAAGTCTTGCTCATACAAATTTCTTGTTTGTAAGGTATCCTGCCTTAAATCGGGCCACTTTCACAAGTGCTAGAGACAAGAGCACTGAAGCAGATAAAGAGTTGGTGGTTATCACCTGTAAGCAACCCTATTATGAGCATTTGTCAATATACACATTGTCCCTTCTGCACTAATTATTAATGTGGATGGTGCAAAAACAGGGTGACACAATAAAGTGTTCAGAACAGCACTTCTGAGCTAGACCGAAGAGCTCAGGGCCCAGGCAAAGGCATGGAAGGAGCTTTCCAATGGAACAGAGCAGATGAACATATACACACTGCATTTTCCCATCTGAACGCAAACCAAATACATTTGCATATCACTGGAAAACATTTGTTAGAAATGGAAAGATCCTCAAGTGTACTACATAAAGGTTAAAAAAGAAAGAAGTGATTGAAATTGCCTCATAAATCTAGAGAAATCTGTTCTTTACCAGAAACAGGGATCCCACCCCATCACCCACCTTCCCAACTCTCTTTCTCTCAAGAAAGCCCCAAGGGAATTGTTTGTTTCTTTAAATTCTGTAATCATATCAAAGATGCAATGCCTCTCTTTTCACCGGATAGCCAGTCTGCGCACACCCACTGCTCTGCCACTCACTGTGCTAACCAGCACATTAGCTACCCAGGCTAATTGGTTTATGGATAACATTAATTACCATGTTGCTCATTAATGGATGAAATCTTTATTGGTTCCATTGATCAGCGGGACTTGTTAGCYGGCCTCCTAACCAATGGCGGATGTAACAAGCTCTCTTATTGGCATATCAATTAATGCAATCAATTTCTGGCCAGCGGCTGCCATTCGCTTCCCTGCTTGTTAGACTGTGGAAGACAGAGTCATGTCAAGTAAGCATTTATTTAAAGGGTTTCTAATTCTTCTTGAGCTGACTTCCCAGCAGGCTTTCAGCCACACAAGGGTTTTCTGCCTCCAGAGACTTTCCTTTTCCCTCCTATTGCAGAATCAGATCTATATCAGTCACTGTACACTAAATCATTTCTGTAAAAATATTTACTGAGTTACGCAAGTAGGACAGCTAGAGGTGTCAGATTAAGAAGTCATACCTGTATGACTACTCCAATTTAACACATTGAAGAGACGAGTAGGAGTACTATCTCATTCCTGAAGGACAGGCAGAGGCTCAACAGCCATGCCAGGACATTTCTCTGCACATAGATTACTTTTAATTACAGGGTTAATTCCCTGTTATTAGCACAGTTTTGTCAGAGAACACTAAGCCTTTAATATCCCTGCCCTACCCCACCTTCCAGAGAGAACCAGGACACTTTTGCATCTTTACAAAGTCTTGCCACATGGGTCTCCAGACATCAACTTCCTAGTTGGTGCCTGCATGCATTTTGTTCATTAACCCTCTTYCTACAAGAGGATGCTCAAGTGCACGAACCCCCTAATGCAGCATAGGACAAAACTAGTTTTGACAAAAAGCATTAAACATTGTCAAACACTGGAGAAACCTTGTAGCTACCTCTAACTCTGAAATAACTGGCTACAAGCAACTGTTTCTCAGTTTGCACATATGCTGTATGTTAAACCTGAACTTGCATTAAATCACTCAAAACAGCTGAAGTAYATCAGAAAGGACATTCAGAGCAGCAGCCATCCACACATTTATTGAAGACTTGAAGGGGCTCTGGCAACAAGGACTGGTTGTAAGCTGTTCTGCTTAAGCTCAAGAGTCCTTAAATTCTCCAAGATTTTAAAGATCTTGCAGCTCTACTGTACCAGCCCCTAAAATGTCTTCAAAAGGAGATGTACAGGACAAGTAAATGTGTAGAAGACAACTGTTAAAATTTCTATCTGCTATTTCCACATTCAGCCATTGATAAAGGGTATCCAGCAGTATACTTCATATATACTATACTTATCCCTTATGACTACGGATTTGGGGAGAATAAATTGATCTATGTACACCACAGCCTGTTCTACCGCCTTTTTGGCATATGGACAGAAATTTAAAATCCAAGAATGCCCTATATTCTGAAGTCTGCAGACATCACACAAGGTAAATTGCTTTCAAAAAAGAAGCCAAAATGAGCCATATGGCTTAAACAGATTCAGAAAGAGGAGAAAGGATTGTGGAGGTAAAGAGGATTTGCTGGGTTAGCCACAAAACTAATCTTTTGCTAGATTGCCATCTTTACCCTCATGAGCCCAAAATATCATCCCAAATACAGCATCAGAGGACCATTTCAGAGACAAGGAAAACCATTTTAGATTAGTGAAGGATGGAGAGGAACATCAGAATCTTCTGAGTTCTCCTGCTATAAAAAGAGGAAACAAAATCAAAGTGCAGGATAACGTTCAAGTTAAATGCAAGACAGCACAGAGTGGAGAACAATATGCTTTACACATGCTTTTRAACGATCTTCATCAAAGTGAACTTATGAAGTAGCATAGATGGCTCTCAGAGACTGGCCCGATATGCAAACTCAAATCCAAAAATCAGTATGAGAAGCAGTGAAATAGAGAATGTTCCATGATCTTCCATGAGATTGGCAGTCTTGGCTGCAATGCTACACAAAATATTGGTTCTTTCACCTCAAAAAAGCAAGCTACTTTTAGGGGAAGAAAATAGTGTAAAGAACACAGGATCTACCAAAAAAAAAAAAAAAAAGAATAGAAATTGAAGAGATTGGTCCTACTTTCCTGAGAAAGGTGATGCATGAGACAACCTGTTAAAAGAACATAAAACTGGCAGCAGTCTAAAGAAGATTAAGTGGGATTTTCAGATGCCATTCTTCCATAAACAAGAAGTTAATTTCAATTAATGTGACAGAAAACAAATGATTTTTCTAAAGGAGCAAGAACCTTTATTCTGATTTAGAGAAACTTCATTCTCTCCATTTTCCAAGGCCAATTGGACAACCAGATTTCAACAGTGAACATGTTTAGGAAGAGCTCAAGCACCATGCTACTTGGGTTTCCCTCTACCTGTAGGAGGCCATGGTTTGTAGTGATCTTAACTCATTTCAACATCCAACTGATGAATTTTCAGCTGACACAGGTGGATAGATGGGAGTTACCCYGTATACCTCACCACGTGATGAGATCTTGTAGTCCAGGAGGCTGACTGTGCTCTCAGACATGGGCTTGTTGCCAAAGAAACTAACACTTGGCTTGAAGATATGCCATGTCAACTGTCTTGGCGTAGCAGGTTATTTTTATTTATTTATTTATTTAAAGCAGGTGTTTGCACTTTGAAAGTAAGTCTGG
This sequence comes from Rhea americana, assembly GCF_003343005.1. Lineage (NCBI taxonomy): Eukaryota > Metazoa > Chordata > Aves > Rheiformes > Rheidae > Rhea > Rhea americana. Next base: position 481,162 of record NW_028186342.1, read on the forward strand.
TAAATATTCCTGCAGCCACAGAAGCAGATGGAAATACCCAGTACGCTTTTCAGTGCTCCTGACCTTCATCCTTCTCCCCCTCCCTCTGTTAGTGCCTGCCATAGTTCTGCCTATATAGCTGCATAAATGCAGAAAACTCAGTGGCTAATGGATCTGCAGGACCTCACAGGTGAAACAAACAGTTTTTTTCATATAGAATTAGACTTAGTAATTAGATTATGGAAATCACTGTCACAGAACGTTGTTGTGGCCAAGAATTCAGCAATATTCACAAAAGGGATTAGATAATTAAGGTTAATGAGAATATCTAGAGATGTAATTGCTAAATATAACAAAAGGATTTSGAAGAAATATAAACCCACAAGCTTTAGGGCATTTACAAACTGCTTTCTCACCATGGGCACTGTCCCTGGCAGCAGACTGCTTTGCAGCTGATGGCTGTGAGCTGTTGTATCTCTTCCTGTTCTTCTGCCASTCTGCATCTCCTTGTCCCATCTGGGCCAGATGTGTGCGAAATGCCAACCTGCCCTTTGTTTCCTGGGGCTTCTGCATACAAACCCAGGCGGCTGCAGGGATGGAGTAGGGCAACAGCTCAAGTGTGTACRGAAAAGCTACGGCACTACAGCACACTGCATCTGCTAGTGGGCTCCTGCACACGGCACACTTGGGCCTGTGCTCCTCATGCTGAGTGGCACGACATCTCCCCTCCAACCCTGTCCATGCCAGTGCGCTGAACACGGCACAGTGAGGTCATGCAAGGCTGAAGGATCCCCAGGGATCCCCAGGACAAGGCGAGAGATCAGCACCCCAGCAGGAGAGCTTGAGGAGGTATGCTGATTCAGATTAAGGCACAGAATTACGACGACATCAATGACCCACATGGGACAGCTTTGTGTGAACATGACTTGGGTTGCCGGTGCTGGAGAGGCCCCGTAGCAGGGAGCAGAGGACAGGGCAGGAGTGCTCTTCCAGGCACGACCATGGCTCACAGCGTGCAGCCAGGCTGGGCCACTCTCCTCCTGCTTGCAAGGTGCAAAACCACCATGGGAGAGCAAAGCAGCAAGCAGCCCTGCGCCTGCAAAATTTCTACGCTGCAAGGCAAAAGCTCGTTCCTCTCTGAGCCCTGGCCTTGGCTTTGGGAGCGAGAGGTTTCCCCTTCCTCCACAAGCTCCTCCTCCAAGCTTCCTGCACTCGCTATTTATAGCCCTGCTTTAGTGAGCCAGCCACTGCTAACCCTTTCGTTCACCACTGCCATGTCCCTGCTCCTCCTCACTGCAACCCCAGAACCTTCGCTTGCAGCAGCAGATGGGCCAAACCCTCTCATAGCCAGCAACAACAAGTGGGTATTTCCAAGACACAACACTGAATATTACGCTTTTACAAACTGCATTTTACAGGGGTAGGAATTTAGCACTTGTTTTCCTTCAGAAACAAAAGTAAAACAAACAAAAAAGGAATAGAACAAAATAAAAAAACAGAGCAGGTTTTCAGTGAAGGTACTAACTCTGGAAAGGTACCACAGCTCAGTTCTTGCAGTTATGGAGGATTTCACAAGGTCTTCCAGAAGACCCCACCACCCACTGGAGAGAAGACACACCACTCCTGGGAATTCTCAGCAAGAAATAGCCATAAGCAGAAAAACAGAAATAAAAATCTCTCAAAAGAATAAAGAGCTGATCTCCTCCAGGCAAACTACTGTCAAAAGCACTAATTTCCAGTGTTGGCATTTTTCTCCTTCTCAGAAATGTAATATATTACATGTAAAAACTGCACATTAGTATTAAAACAAAAAAGACCGTCACTTTGAAAAGATGCAATAAAATTTAAGCATGTAGCTACAAGTAATCGAGAGACATTTATGAGCCACTCACTGCAAGCAAGGCAGTGTTTTTGCTATGCAAATCTTATCTACCCATCAAGCTGATACCATGAGCTACTTATCAGACTATTCCTTAAAGCGATGCCTTTAGGACAATACACAGAGTTACTGTGCACTGTGCCAGGTAAGTAGTTGCATAGGAAAACTTGGGGTTACCTACTCATAGTTAGAAACTCAACACATGCTGCAGTCCTTCACTGGCTAACGCATGCTGCTCTGGATCTTCACCCAGGTGATTATATAGGAAGGATCTTCCCCGCCAAACAAAATAATAAATCAACCTTATCAGAGCTGAACTATAAATCTGTGAAGACTCTGATAATTTCTAGCCATGGGAATAACACCACAAAAGTACTTTTTAAACTAATTACTCAGATTCCGAAGTGCTGCCCTAATGAGGCTTCTTTCTGCCCAGAACTTACTAAGAGAAAAAAAACTACCTTCAGTGCGGTAATTACTGCTTTCCCCTTCAAACTTCTAACTGGAGATCAATGCTGCATTTTAAGACTCATTGATTTACAATTAGCCTGGCTTTCCTGCTAAAGTGTTTTTAAAGCAGAGTTTACTTTTATTTTATTTTGAAATGTCAAAGATCTGGTTCTTGGATTTTACATCCTCATGAGAGGTGTGCTGGAAACCGAAAGAGGAAGGCACACATCTGAAAAAAGAAAGGAACATAGGATTTCTGTTAGGCTGAGCCTAGAAAGAAAAAAAAACCAGTATTTACATATTTAAGGAAAAAAAAAAAAAAAAAAAAAAAAAAAAAGCTAAAAGAAAGGAAAAGAAAGTAAAAAAAAAAAAAAAGAAAAGAAAAGAAAAAGGAAATTAAAGAAAAGAGGAAGGGAAAAAACTGCAGCCTAAGAAAGCAAAGCCACTGTCAGGCTTACTGCCTCTGCTGTTTATTAGCATCCTTGGGGGGGGAAGCAGCTTTGTGCATCTTTGCAAAACAAAGCGCTAGTTAAAAATAGTGTGTAAAGCAGGGACAGTGTGCTAATATGAAGGTCCTGGCAGCTCGGGCATTTGTACAATCTGTCCCATGAGAAGAGCAGTAGTAAGTGAAGCAATTAAGAATTCCATGCTGATTGCTTTAAACATGTTTTTCTAAGCCATAAAGATAATAGCATAAAGGATACATYCGCCTCCTCTCTCCCTGCTTCTTTCCAACCCTTTTACCCTGGACTCCTAGYTTTTGAGGAGACATCTTGAAGGTGGTTAAAAACTGGAACAGGTTGCCCAGAGAGACTGTGGCGTCTCCACCCCTTGGAGACATTCAAAATCCAACCGGACACAGTGCTGGGCAACCTGCTCTAGCTGACCTGCTTGAGCAGGAGGTTAGAGTAGGTGAGATCACTGCCAGCCCCATCCATCCTGTGATTCTGTCCTTGAGCTTCACAAGAGTACCTGGTTTGGAATCATTTTCATGTCATTTCTATAGGAAATGAGCTACATCAGACAATTCACACCAGTACTCCTCACCCCTCCTTTGCCTCCTAGCTCTCTTTCCAAAATAAACATTCAGAAGATTTTCCAGGATTAGCACAAGCAACAATACAACAGAAGCCAAACTGAGAAGCAGAGAAGCAAAGAATATCACCTATAAGGGTTTAAATTTGGGGAGCTGCCATTAAAGTCTAGCCTGCCATTTCATTTGCTGCTCTCATAAATTTTACTCTTTACTACTGTTGGGTCCCAGGAGCCAGTGGCAGATGATGATCCTAGAATGATGAAAGCAAAAAAAGAGAAAAGAAAACAGAACAGCCAGTAACTTCTTTCCTTTATATATATATATATATATATTATAGAAAGCTGCTTAGCCCCATTTCAAAGACTAATATGAAAAAAGTGCAATTAAATCCTCGAAAAACTGACAGATCAGCAAAACAAAACCACCCGGAGGAGAGCACGATTGAGCCTCATTAAGAAAGAGTTCAGTCTGTTTTTAAAACCTTTCTTAACACTTAGCTGGGTACCTCTCAGCAGCAAGCGCTCCCAATGCGCCTGGCATAATTAGTGTCAGAACGGAAAGGAAAAAAATCAACCTAGGAAACAGAAATTAAAACACCAGATTTAAGTGAGTGAAAAAGGTTCAGCTGTAGTGAAACCATCTAAATTCTAACAATAACCCCTCCTTTCAGTCTGCAGCAAAAGAGCTACAATTCCACTATATGCATAGGCAAATATGCGCCAATTAAAGAGTAAAGAGGCTGGGGCAAATTTATGCTATAAAATTTCTAACACTAACCACTCCCAATCCCCAAACAATATCTGCATGGCAGTCACATCCACTACATGAGGTCAGGTTAATGACAGATGGACAGTAAATTACACTGACCTCGACAGCAATTATAACTATCACAGTTGACAATAGGAAATTGAGATACAGGGACAAATTTTGTGCACCTTCGGTAGGCAGATCCTTTTGCATGCTCTGCATACAGCCACTCACATACATAACCTACGTGTTAAATTGCCAACCTACAACAAGAAGCTATGCAGCCGAGATCTATTATTTTGCAGTGGGGGCAGGGAAGAAACGCTTTGGAGATAGAAAAGATGGCAGAGAGATGAAGCCATTTTATTAAATCAGGCAAATTCTAATTTATTCTGGGGAGATGGAGAAGAGAAAATGGATTCACTCTCAGCATGCTCACTCTGTATCTTCTGATCCAATCCCTATCGCCTCGCCAGAGGGGGAGGGGAAGTCAGAGTTCTGCAATTCTCCCACAATATGAGAAAAAGATTAAAAAAATAAGATGATTTTCCTTTCAGGTTTTGTGGCAGCAATGGAGAAAGAGCTTTTCCTGGGAACGCAAGGCGCCAGCCGCTGCGTTCAGTCGCTCCGGATGGTGTGCAGAGGTTTGAGGGTTTCTGTCTCTGGAATGTTAAATCAGTAGCACAAGTTTCAAGGCACATCACAGCTCTTACACAATACAAGAAAATATGTGTAGACTGAGATACAAATGCTGTGAGTAAAGCCATGTGTGGAAAGAAAAGTCTTCAGGTCCTCCTGCTATTTCTACCATTTCTGATATACACCAGAGCATACACCTCAAGAACTTTTAGGATTATTACTATCTTTTTTCTTTGCTGGATAAGAGAAATTGAAGTGTCATAAGGACAGTGCTGAAGAGGTTATTGCTGCTGTGGTTACATGAARGCTTGTGTGCTGGTGCAGAACACTGTCAAACATCACCACCACCACCACCACGACACAACAACAGTCCCAAGCGCACCGATGCCCCTGACCATGGCACATCACTCCAAGTGCTGCTGCAAAGGCACTGCACCTCCAGAGCTCCCCGCAGAGACCTTGGTTTGAGATACAAAACTGAAAACCCAGGAGCTGAATCTCTCTGCTGCTCCAATGCCTCTGAAACGGAGAGTCGCAGTGCGAACACACAGCACCCATCATAGCTGAACTGAAGGCCATAACCATTTGTGGCTGAGTGACAAAGGTTATTTGAAATGACATACAAAACCTGGAAGCCTTCAAGATGCTTGCACGCTGGAGAGATGGTCTATCAAGTGACAGCCCCATGTGCACAGCTTGCAACAGTGTTTCCGAGTGGTGGGGAGCTATCTGAGCCCAGCACACGAAGCGGAGGCTGCAGAAGCGGATGACACGCACAGCCGTTCAGCATGCCAAGACATGGCAAAAGAAACTCTCTACTTAAAAGAAGCACCACCAATCCAAGGAAAAACAGAACAGTCCTTCAGAGCTTTTGGAACAGAGACCAAATGAAAATATAGAAGTTTGGTTGGAACCTAATATCACTAATAAAAAGCTATACACTTTCTCTTGCAGAGGACAGCAGTCATTCAGACTCACATTCCTCAAACATCCTCCTGCAAGTGAGAGACAGCTGTAACATCCTTACTTCATTCAGTTGGGGATAGGATAATTTGGAATAGACAATGTATATGCACCCCAGAGAGCTAAACAAGACATGTTGATGCACTAGTTCCACAGACTTAAAAATATCTCCCATTTCAGAATTAACCAAAAGGAAATGAGAACAACGTGTAATTAATTACCAGTAGCCAAAGAAAGTCCAAAAGAACTAGACAGGACTTAAGATGAATTAGAATAACACTAAAAACACTGGCTCAAACTAGATAGTGATGAAAGTACTGGATGGTCGCTAAGCTTTCTGTTCAGAAACCATTGTAATTAAAGTTGCAATAATTAAATCAACATTTTACATGAAATTCTTCAGAAAGAAACTCCCCCTGCAACAATACCCTTCCCCATAACTGTCAACATTCATCCAAGTCCAAAATAGAGGAGTTCTGCAGGAGTATATCATGCACTCTGTTGCAGGTTAGCACACAGTCCCCACACACTCATTTCCAAGATGGCTGCAAAAATGTTGCAAAACTAACAAGAGGGAAAAAAACACAGCCTTCCTATATTCTTTAGCTAGGTCAGATGAACTTTCCAGTTTTGCTCACTTACAAAAGATGTATGGCTGTTTATTTCATAGTTCGTCACTGCTGCAAGAAATGAATTCCACCCATGAAGGAGCAGCACTGCATTTGGCATCTGCTGGCAGTTCTGAACTGCCCTAATCCCAGAAAGCTCGGCAAGGGACTTCACTTTCCTTTTCTCTCATTTGCCTCTTGCCCTCTTTCAAGCCCCTGCAGACTCTTAGTGCTCTACACTGAGTTTCTAAATCGTGAGGCTAAATCCTTGCACCCAGTGCTGGAAGTGTTCCTTTTACAGCTCCACTCATTCAACTCATCTCAACAAAAGAGTTTTCTTCCCAGCCCCCCTCTCCCCACCCTACTCGCATGAGCCGTCTCTAAGTGCCAGGGCTCAGAAGCAGCCGCACAATGTGAAAAAAGAGGCAGCGGATCAGAACTAATCTCTGTGCTGGAAGTAAATTCTCCATTCTGCTCTGCCAAATAGCACCGGGAGAGGCCATAGAAGGTGGTGGGGGGAGAGCCGGTGGCACCCCCATGGGGAGAGGGCAGCCCTACAGGAGATGCACACTAGGATGGGGAAAGGAGTAAGGGGACCCACTGTGCAAGGTCACAAAAAAGTAACTTTGCAGAGGGGAAAAGACCTAAAACATGAGGAAATGGGAGAGAGCAACAGTACCTTGAGTACAAATTACTTATAGAAGAAATTCCTGTTTTGCATCCAATTCCAGTGCAGGCAGTGAGGCTGATTTTATAACTTATTTATTTATTTCATCTTTGATGAACAGAAGGTTAATATAAGAACAACTCCTTGGCAAACCTTTAAGGGTAATTCAAGCGACACTGATGTGAATCAATGTTCCCTTTGTGAACGCATTACTTGGCAGAAACTGGCTTTTTGTAACCCCCTTAAACCTAGCTGGCAAAACAAAAAGAGAAAAAAAACGTCCTTCAAACAAAAGGATGAGGTGAAAATAAAGAGAGAGTCGACTGCACTTTATTCTCTTTCATAGAAGCAAATGGATTTGGTGCTTTTTATACATTAATCAATCAATATCACTGACTGTACATCAGCGGCGCAGCCAAGTTATGAATGACCTTTCTGGCAAAGAGGACACTTTTAATGCTCATAAGACTGCTCATAGCTTAGCAACTTTCCGAATTTATGCCTGCATGATTACCCCTTGGAGGCAGGCACCCGTTAGCACTGCACTAGATATGACAAGGTTAGTCCTTGCCAATGTGTGCAGAAGAAATGAAACTGTTGACTGTGCGCGTGCACGCACGTGCATGTGTGTGTGCGCGTGCATGTGTGTGTGTATGTGTGTATGCGCGTGTGCACACACATGTGTGCGGGTATGTGCTTGTGCTTCATTTATGCATTTGGCTGCTGCCTTCTGGAAGGCAAAGAACAAGCTAGTCAGATGCCAGATAGCAACCTGACTTGCCATGTTCTTTTAAACCAGAAGAAAATTCAGCTGGAGACCAAAGCAGCTTTGGGCCAAGCGAGATTCTTCTTATGGAAAAAGCCCAATGAACAGAGGAAGGGTATTGAGCCCCAAATCATGTCCCAGAGGCAGACCACAACCATGGGATCTGGAGTATATTTCTGCTCCTGTGCCGACATAAGTTCAGCAGCTGAACAGCACATGGGTGCACAGTGGGGTGGAGGCYAGGCTGTGGGGAACCTCCTCCTTTTATAATGGAATTGCTACTCTATCCAGAGCCAGGGAAAGTACTGCCTTACATTTCCAACAGTAATAAAGGACTGTGGACAATGGCTTCAGATTCATCTATTCTTTTTTGTATTACTTAAAAGAAAACAAAAAGAGGTCCAGACCTCAGACTGCAAGGGGATAATACCACTTCCCCATCACCTATGGTTCAACTTCAGCAGGAGCAAAGCAGTTGGGGTATTGCCACATATAAGTACAGGCTTCCTATTTAGCATTCCTGAATTTCATATGTTTTCAGAGATTTGTGCATGTCCCTATGCAGCTCTATTTTTCCATTCAGATCCAAGCTCTCTCTCTTGGGTACACTGTCCCTAATCCCAAACTCCTCTTCCTCATGACAGCTTTAAGAGTGAGCATAGGGCCTTTATCACACCCATTGTAAGAAAAGAAACAGAGGCAAAGAAAGCAACTTGCTCATTTTAAAATTACCCATCTTGCTTTTTGAAAAGCACTAGTGCTCCAACTTGTTCTTCCACTTAATTTTTAATGTCTCCTTTATCCTTTATACAATCTTGCCATTCTTATTTATTTATTTATTTGAGAGTCTTTCCCTCTGCATCTTGCACCATTTGGAGCAGTTCTTCATCTAACAGGTGCCTAACATTCTTTTCATTTCATATTAAGTACCAGTTTGGGCTACAAGTAGCTTTTCTTCTTTGCCTGAATTTTCAATCCTTCCTCTCTATTGCTACTCAGTTTTGGAGGTCCTGAAACTCTATATCCAGTGAGAGATATTACAAAAAGCTCTACTGCATCATTCAAATAACACCTCCTTGGTGTACAGACATTTCCTGCCTTTTGAGCATTTTCCTCTTTCTGCCATTTTAGAATGATTCTGGTGTTTGACGTAAAACCTCTTTTCCTTTCCTCCGTTTTACCAGTGCTGCCCTCTTGTGCAAGACAGTCTGAAATCCCGAAGGGTCCTTACAGGCCCCTGTGCTCTAACGCAGCTGTGCTTGTTCCTCGATGCCCTGCGGTGCAGCTGCACAGGCGCAGGGCGGGAAACTGTACTTCTACACAGCTGGCACAACATCAAAGTGCAAAACTAAGCAGAAAATTTGTTAATACTGATCAAAAACCTCCAGAAAGGTAGGTTAGTTACTCTTGCAGCATGTTAACTCACTAGCAGCTAGAGTTATCATCTGGAGGCCCAAGCTCATTTGGCTGTACTTCCTCTAGCCAGAGCGCTCCCAGTGCTAGGACGGGATGTGAGGGATGCCCTGGGCCATCGGAGCACACACCTGGGAGGAGTGCTGGTGCACAGGGGCAGGCAGCTGCTCTGTGCTTCTTAGGAGGGCATATACGCTGGCTGCTGCCTTCTCCTGACCTCACATGCACTGGTCTTCCCTTGCGATCAATCAGTGGAAAAAATAAAATCCAAAACAGAGCCAGCAGAGGCTGGTCACTGCCAACTACTTTCAGGATCAGGCACGAGTGTACCTGACATCATGCCCAGGAGCACATCCGTTCATTTAGCTTTTTTAATCAACTTTGTGAATTTAGGCAAATGTCACCTGCAAGTGACGCCTCCAGTGAGGGCTGAAGCCTGCAAAGCTTCAGCAGGACAGGGAAGTACTACATGCACACCGGCCCTGCACCCTGGTTTGCAGCCACCACTAGAAACACCAAGCAGAGCAGCAGTCAGGAACACTTGATGCTCTAATCTGACAGCAAGGCAGAGAAGAGAGCAGCTTAATTCCCTCCTCTGCCTCCTGCCCTGACACCGCTTTCCTCCCGCGGTCTACGTTGTGCAAAACCCACTGTGTAGAAGTGCAAATCCTTCTCATGTCTGAGGAAATGCCTTTCAGTGGTTCGTTTCCCAGTATAACATACACCTGCTTCTCTGTTGTTTTTAAGGGAATTTTCTACATCTCTTTGTCCACTAACTCAGCAATCTCATCTCTACATGCACTTCAACCTTGCCATTTCACTCTGTCTTCTGTCAAAGCCCTGGAAGAGGGATTGTCTAGTGAAGCGGTAACTGAAAGGCACAGTCAGCCTCCTGCCAACCAAGTCTCATCGGACCCACACAGTCTAGTTACACATCAGTGGAGGAAACCCAAACCCAGGCTCACAGAGAAAACATGCACAGCAAGGGAAGAAATTCTGCTGACTTCATTTTTACCCACATGCCTACTTCCTTGTGCTCAGCATCCAAGCTATAACCTCTGACCTCTTCCAGCTTGAACAAAACAAACTCCAAACGATCCTCCACACCACACACACAAACACAAAGAGAAGCGGGAAAAATATGAAAAAAAAAGAAAAAGAAAAGGAGGAGAAAAGTGAGTAGGTGATGTGGAAAGCAGAGGTGGCCGCACAAGTGAAGTGGAACAGAAAGGCACTGTGCACTGCCAGATTGCCGGCCTGCCTGCCTGCAAAGGCTAAAATTAATGCCGTTGTTTTACCACAAAGGAAACAGCAAAGTAGCAGCAGAGAGCAGAGAACAATCCTAAACACCAAGCCTAATTCGCTCTTCACAACAACAAAAAGAAGGATGGAAAGGGCCAGAATGCTTCCGCTTAAACAGCTAACCAAATAAGAGGCTACTTCCCCAAAAAGGAGCAGAAGCTTCTATTTGCATGAATACTAGCAAATCAGAACAGCAGAGAAAAATGCTCTTAAGTAATGCTCAGTCTATCCCCACCTTCTGCGACTACTCTGTCACTTGTACTTGGAGTAAGTGATAGCAGAGATGGCTCCGGGGCCCAGCAAGTACCTTTTTCAGACGAAAGATGAGATTTAAGGGCTCAAGTCCCAAATCAGAACTGGGGAAGGCATTAAGCTGGATCTACACAGTGTACTCTAGGCAGCAGCTTAGAAAAAGTGCAGCTTAGGAAAAAAACAGGACATCCCCACAGACTGAAGGAAATCTAGATCTGACACACTGGAGTGCTTAGAAAGAAACAATATTTTAATGCACACATGAAATGGAATGGAAAAATTAGACATTGTCATGCATTTAATAAAATGGCCTCAAATGAATGAAAAGGATAAGAAGGGCATGACACAGAAAAGGAAAAAATGATTAGGGCTGCTTGTTCTAAGAAGGAAGAAGAAAGTGGCTTTGACAGGAGAATCAAAACTAAAGGTTGGTTCAAGGGAGCTCGAGTTCAATACTTTTCTTATCCTCTGGCCTCTAGAGCATTGACAATTATCATGGAATAGAATGCAAATCTGAAGCAAATACAGATAATATTTCTCATACAACTCCTGATTAACTTTTGAAACTCACGGCCTCAAGAAATCATTGAGGTCAAAATGAAATACATGACAAGGACATTCAGAGTTACAATGATAAAGATTTAGGAAACTGACAAATGTTTTGCAAGAAATAGAAACCTCTTGTTTAAGGGCATGAGCTAAAATTAAATAGGAATAAGGAAGAGACATTCCTTTAGACAAGTTATCACTTGTTTATAGGTCCCCAAATTTCCTTCTGAGGCAGCTAGAGACTGACGTTGCCAGAGACCAGACACTTTGTTAACAAGCTTAACTTTTTCACAGAAGAATAAAAGTGTGTAGTAGCTCCTTTATGGCAGTTCTGAAGGACTTTAATATGGGCACTATAGGATCAATAGGCCTTACAGTAAGGAAGAGGAAGCAAGTATATCTGAAAAATACAAGCAAATCCAGGACCACTAACAAGTGCACAGGAGAGTGTTCTCCTGACATGCATGTCAAAGTACACTTAACAGTAGTGAAAACTCTAAAGTGGGTCAGGCCAGCTCTGTGCCAGCTGCTGCAAAACCTTGTTTCACAAATCATCCCATTGATAAAGTATACAATCTCATTTTGCCCATAGSTCTTAAAGAAAAACAAAATCAATTTTGGAAACCAAGCTCTGCATCTTTTGCAATTAAGTCTATGATCCTAATAAATGACCTGCAGAATAAGAATACTTTCCATTTTCATAATGTCTCTTGTAAACAAAGATCTTAGGGTATTTTTTTCATTTAGGTCAGATCTTCTTCTTCTGCAGTGCTGTCAGTTAGATAAAGACCATTAGACACATTGYTCCTGGAGCAGAATGAAGTGTGAGAGAATTAGGATACAGAGAAGACAGAAGAAAACAGAGGAATGAATGCTCTGCAAAGATATTTCTTGATCGGAAAAAAAGCTGAGACTATTCTCTTCCAGTGTTCAGCACAACTTTGTGAGCTTATATTGATTTATATAAACAAATGGTTCTCTGTACAGTGCAATGAAACCTAAGCCATAATCCAAAATCAGCATGTTTAAAAATTAAAAGATTCAAATTTGCTTTCCAAACAGGACATCACACTAATGTGCTGACACTACAGGTCTGAGCTTGTAAGCTCTGAAAAAGCTCTCTCGCGCTTGTTTTCTCTCTTGCAGTTGCTTCAACTGGTCAGTTGTGACAGATATCTGCACTGGTTGGAGCAAGAAATAGTCTGACCGAGAATACTGTCATCTCCGTCTCTGAAGACCAGAAGGAAATACCATTAGAAGGGACTCTAAATTTCCCCTCCAAGGATCAAAAAGCTCATGAAAAATGTCAAGAAATTCAGCTTCACAATCACTCTGAAGAGTGAGCAGATACTCTTCTTGTTCCATAGATGAAATCCTAAATCAAGAATTGACTTGTCCCTGTTGATCAGTGTCAGAACTCTGAATTCATCCAGATTTCTGGTGCCTCAGCACCATGCAACAGCTCTGAGAACTTCTAAAGCAAATTAGCAACATATTTACACAATCTCTAACTCAAAATTCTTTTAAACACTGAAGACAGATATGTGCTTAGTATCTTCACTAATCCAAGTCCCAAAGTTTGTTTCTGGAGCTTGATTTACATTTTCTGTAAGCTCATAAAGTGATCTTTCCACTACTACTGCATTAAACATCTCAACAGGAGTTCTCATCCTGACAGATAGAAGAGAACAAAACTTTGGCTACCTCAGAAAATCTATAGGCAGTTTCTTTAACAATCAATGGTGTAAAAGCACCACAGGAGGAGGTACAAAAGTGATCTTGCCCTGCAATTTCGTCTCTGATGAAAAGATGGAATTGAAGATGAGAAATGCAGTATAAATATCCTATGTGATGAACAGAAACAATCCCATGAAAGCATCCATCCTGCTTGGTAGCATTCTCCTTCTATTCGTGTAGTTTTATCTTGCACAGGAAGCATGTATTTGCTTTGGAGTGCCCTGTCATAGGCCACAAACATCTGGCACTGCTTCAGTCAGTCTTACAGAGAACTTACGGTTAGACTGGCCGAGATATTCTTTCAAGAGAACTTGACTTCCTTATATGTAAGTCCAACTTTTTCAAGAAAAAGGACTTAGGGAAAAACATGGTTACAGCTACACTGAGGGGGACGCCATCAAGTGTGTCTGTACCTCTCAAGAGAGACAAACCATTCCACAGGCTCTTTCCCTCTTCTTCTTCCTATACTGCAGTAAAAATGCAGAAGGAAAAGCAGCTTGGTATTTTTGCCTAGCAATATTCCGCCAAACAGGACAGCATGAGCAATCAATTACAGGGCGAGGTCCTCCATAGATAGGTCTGGGGATCCTGTGAGCTGGCAGGCAAAGGATCTTGCCCACTGTCTCTGAAGCCCTATTGATGCTTCCTCCAAAGAGGAAGCTGCACTACTGTACTTGGTCAGCCAGTATTGGTGTTACCAAAACACATTATCAGCGTCAGCATCACAGAAGATTTAACTGCCTTTCTGACCTGAACCTTCAAAGAACAGCAGCAATCAGGAGCAGTCATGTGTCCAGAAGAGACATCTGGTTTTAAACACAACTTTCACTTTTATCATCCATCACAGAAATCAGCTAGAAATGCTCAATACTGATGATATATACAGATCAGCAGGAAACAGCTGAGAGGAAGCAACTCCTAGAAAGCCCCTTAAAAAGATGCTGCCGTGAAACAAAATGCAAACATGAGGGGCAAGGCAAACCACTCCAGGGAAAACTCTGTATGTGCCAGTCTGTATGACTAAGCAGAGAAGTCATGGCAAAGCACAGCACTCCAAAACCTATCAGCTCTCTTCAGAAATCTATTAGGCAAGAATTCCAGGCTCCTTGTAATGAAGACATCAAAATTAAGTGTGGATGGAGTTCTGTTGACTGCAGCAAACCCTAAAGTACCATGTGGTAGACTACAGTCCTGTTTACATTTCCTCCTGAAACAGGCCCACTTGCTACCATAATGGGGGATGCACAAGTGGGGAAGCAACATAAGGCCAGAAAGATTGGTCTGATCTCCATGCCCCCAKAGACACCAGGATATTGTAATGGGGCATGGTTGCATCTCTGCGCAAGAAGTAGAGCAAAAATGAGGAAGCATATGCAGCACTGACTGACATGTCTGGAGATTTATTCTCCATCTCAAGCAAAGTCAGGCAGTTGGACTGAAGTAGAGTCCTTGTTCTGTATYGGTAATCAACTGACTACCAAGCCTCGCTGCTGGACCTTGCGCTACTCAGCAAGGGCTTGAACATGAAGTCTGATGGCAATAGCTGACCCTCTGAGAGCCCCTCCACATTATATTCCACTGTTTACTCACAATCAAGTTAAACATTCTCATTGCCTCTGAAAACAAAGCCTGTGTCCATTTGAACATGACTAAGAATTTTTCTTTCTGCTACTGTCCCCAAACATGTGCTATTGGGCAAATCAGCAGAAAAGAGAAGACCATGGTGTGAGTCCTTGCAGCTCATGTCAACAACAGAATAGGAAAAAGGACTCCAAGACAATAAATTAACAAAAGCAAGCAAATGAAGCAACTCTCTAAACTCATTAACCTGTTAACACAGAAACAGGTATGCTCATTTCAAATACACTTAACTTCAAGACTGGTAGTATGGAAAGGGAAAAACTGCCACAATGGCCAGAACAGTCAAACCTGTAGGAAAGATACTGGAGATGAGTTGTTACCATGCAATACTGTGGAAATGAACATCATAAATTAGGGCTGWCAGTGGAGGAGCAGGTACCTCTTATTCCAGCAGTCTAAGTTTATAGAAGCTTCCTTTTTCTGCTTGCCACCAGAAGAACATAACAGGAAGTTCACACACCCTAGTGTGAGCATGTGCAACAGATGACGCAAAAAGCACAGGTGTGCTGATGAGATTGTAAACGTGAGTTGAATTTGCTACTAAAATGAACCATTTATTGCTCACTCTGACATGCAGTCTTAACACAACCTGAGACAAGTGTGCAGTATCTACAGTCATCCAGCTTGCAGCATCTTCACAGCTTTACTAATTTACCTCAAAAAGGGAAGAGTCCTTCAGTCTTGAATTTAACCTGCACCACTCCAACCAGTGCCTTGAAGTCCTGAAGGAAAAAAGTTACAAGCAAAGGTACCCATTCCAAAACTGAAAGGGAGAGAGGGGGAAAGAGAAAAAGGACAGAGAAGTAGAAAGTATAGCTGACACCAGCAGCAGAGCTTTTGGTGACCAAACTCAGTACAAAGGATAAAACTGCAGGTACAGTGATACAACTTTTCTGTTCCAAAGTTGGCTTGAATTCAGAGGAAAAGTCGCTATCTAACAACCTGGTTTCAGTCTGGCTCCAGAGTTTGTTTTCAGGGGGAGAAAAAGCGAGAGTAGGAGAGGGACCAAGATCTTTCTAGTCTTTTTCTACAGCATCTGTTGGCGTTTTTCCCTTTAGTTTTTTTTAAGTGGAAAAGGCTTTAAGATGCAGTTGAACAAGAAAAACACTCTGGAATAAGTCAGCCGTCAAAGCTTCCTCTCTTTCTGTTTAATGAAAGCCATGAGCTCCCAATGACAAGTGTCTGCTGGAGCTAGATGGGGAGTTTATGAGATTCCTGCCACGTTTCACTGATATTGCAGCATGCCTTTGGTCTGCCTTCCATAGCCCAGCTATCTAACCACTTCCTTCCCGCCAGGCGCCTCCCATTAGAGAGTTTCATTAAGCGAATGCTTGGGGGTTTGTGTATATTTCTATAACCCCCCCCTTCTTCTCCCATGCTTTACCAGGGGCACATGAAAAAAGTCATGATAAACTTTAATAAAAACAAAATTAAAAGGATTAAACCTTTCATATCCTTTAGAGATTATCTATTCACTGTTGGTTGGTCAAAACAGAGTTAGGGCACAACTGCCTTTTTACTTTAAACTCAAAAACTAAACCAAAAAAATAAACAATAAAGGAAGTCTGCCTCTGCCAAACATTAAAGAGGAACATACTTTATCCCTAAGTTTAAGAAGCTAGACCTCAGCAGTCCTATGATGTCTTATATGCACAAGGATAGAAAGATACCACTGAGACTGGAATAATCTTCTCCAAAATGTATGCGCGTGTGGCAAGGGGCGCAAAGAGGAAAGAGATACGAATTTGCTGGAGAAGAAATACAAGGACAGAGAAGTCCCCTTGTGTTTCTGAACAGTCTTACTTTCTTTAAAGYGTATGGTTCTATCTTCACACCTTTAAACCTTCAAAATGAGCTCATTATCTAGAACAACCCTGTTCCTTATCCGTAAGAGATGTATTTTCTGCATTCTGATAACCACTAAAGCAAAATGGTAATGAAGTGGAACTAAGTTTCCACCTGTCTCTCTGCTCAACCATAACGCAGACACTTTGGAATCTGCTCGGCTTGTGATCACATCCTCTAAAAGAGACACAGTACAGAAATATCACGACTTCCATGACGACTTTATTGGAAAAGTAAAAAGTCACTTAAGCCATTCAATCCACACACAAAAAAAGACAAAATTCCAAGGTTCATTAAAACAACAAAGGCGAGAGCAACAAGCTGTCCTATTTTAAATGAATACACATGAAATGAAATCTTGGAAAACAAGATGATAATCCTCCATGTGGGGGTATTTGGTGGGGTTGGCACAGAGATCAGAAATGCTGCAGTAAAGGGGAATTGCAAATTTAATCAGCTTAACATACATATTGCCAAGAGCTATTTTCCTCTTTGTTGCTATTTCATGTATGTTATTGCACTGTGAGTGAATGTTTCCTCTGAACAGGACAACAGCTTGTCTTACTCCCTATGTTCTGATGATGAGATGACAGAAATGGATTTCCTCTTCAGACAAGAAAACTATTGCATGCCTCCAGCTGTACGAAACAACCCCCAGCAGAGAAAGCTGGGTGCATGTGACAAGGTACCCAACAGCCCTTTCTGGCCCACTCTCAAGTACCTGCCAGGACTGAGCTTTTACAATGAGCACTGAGCATTTCTTTTAGGATTTCTATAAATCCAACCAAATTATCAGTATATATGACACTTGGAAATGAAGACTGAGCAAGTACCTGCCTTCAGGGGCTTACAGAAAACATATGGGGAAAAGACAACATTGGGTTGCGGGGAGTAAGTGAGAGGTAAAAAGCCTGAGAGAAGCTAATGAAGCTGGGCAGCATTTGATGTTTGCACACAGGAGCTCAGATTGTCATTTGGGCTGGCAGATTATTAAATGTGTCAATCAAGGACAAGCCTGGAAATGGCAAGGGGAAGCATGTGAAAAGAGCTTAGTAGTTAAATACCAGAGGAAGAAATCTAGTTGTGAGAAGAGTAACTGGCAGCAGTATGAAACTGGAGAAACTCTTCTAGGTATAAGAGACAGCAGGGAAGTGGAAAGAGGCAGCACACAAAACATGATTTTGAAACTCTTGCTTCCACCAAATGGAAAATTTTACTCAGTACGCACCTCGCACCTTGCTTTTCCCTAGCCCTTTACAAGGACTCTAGGTCTGACTACAGTGCCAACACACAGGTGGACAATCCAGGAACAGATAGATCCATCTTGGATCACCAGTAGACCCAGAGCTATAGCATGCTTTGGGTTGTGTAGACCCTACAGTATTAAATCTGTACTCTATTCTCTTACAGAAACTGTAAAAGAAACCTGCTTTGGGAAATTTTTAATTGCTGTGTACAGTTATGACCCAGGAAAAAGTGGAGAGAGGCTTATGAAATCCAACTGATTATTCTATCCTGAAACCCTCCATTACCTCTATCAGACGTAGGAGAGCAAAATGCGTGTTTCTCCACTATTAGCAATGACCACATTTCTTTGAATTGAGACCAAGTACACAATGTTAGATCTTAATAAATTTGAGCTATTTCAAACAGGGAGAAATTTCAGTTTGTATTACCAATTTCCATTTAGAAAGTCTGAAAGTTTCAGTAGAAGCACAGTCATGTAAAATCCACTCCTTTGGAGTATGTCTCATCCATGTTATAATAAATTACATTAATAATTACTCCTCATGCTTGATGACTGTGAATAAGAGATGTCTTGCATGGTTGCCACTCCTCAAGGTGGGAAAATAACAGGATGTTCCCCTGACAGAATGCTTATGTGGGAAATCCCCTTCCTTTCTCTCCATCATTTATTCTACTTCCTTTTACAGCCTGGCTGATCACAACTTTAAGTCCAAGGCATAGCCACCAAATAAAGAGAGAATCTGGAGAACTTGGAGAGGAGACAGGGGAATTCAGATAGCAGTGTCTCAGGCCTCAAAGGAAGATGATAACACATTTTGTAGGACTTTCAAGTCACAAATTTAAACTGACAAATGTGGCTGACATCAAGCCATCCTTCTGCTAAGTAAGAAATCTTTGTCTAAGAGATACCTTTTCATATGGCAAACCACATCCTGAGTGTTTCATGAACAAATCTGCTCTGAATCACGTGCAAATTTACTTTCGTTCCCGTTTGCTATCACCTCTCTCCTAATGGCAATGCTTCTACATTCCTTTTGCAGCTACAGAAACTGCATCTAAGAAAGAGGAACACTATCAAAGGTTAAAACAGAGGTGCAAGCACCACATGATCATCCAGCTGTCTGCAACCATCACARGCAAAACCAAGCTGAGTTTGGTAACTACTACTTTAAACCACATGGGGTTTTCCTCATCTGGCCCCACTGTTAACTATACCTCAGTTTTGTTTACATGCTTAGTTTCATTAAAAATTCACATCCTGATTTCAGCCTACAGTCTGAAGCCCTTCAGAAAGTCAAATACTGAAATAGAAGCAACACATGGATGGATAGTGCATTTGTTTCTGTTCAGGGGCAGAGGAGGGGGAGTGGTGGGAAAGAAGGAATGACAGGGTATCCCCTCTTAAGAAGAGCTCTGGGAATAGAACAGCTATCAAGAAATTACCAGAACAGAGCTTTACAGTAAAGGTATTAACCTAAATAATCGTAATCAACCTGATCAGAGTGAGAAGAATGGCAGGTCCCTTGCTGTTTGCTGATGGAATGAGCAGCATAGATGCTCCAGTAAGACCATGACAGACAAGGAAAGATGCACAGCTAGTAATTCTCTGACACTATGTTCCAACCTTTTTCCTGTCCAAACAAGGGTTCTTTTKACTGCACTTGGCTTAGTTCAGCAACTTCTTCCAGAGAGCCTGCCTTCATTCTTCACATGTAAGGGCCCGTAACAATGACTTTGTGTGTTGGAGAAAGATGGCTGCTACGAATTTGGCAGAGATTAAAAAAAATGCTGAAACAGTATGTCCACCAAAGGGGATTGGTTCTCTGCGGTGGAATGCAGACTGCATGCAGGCTGCAGCATCCTCTCGCTGTGCAAGTCCAGTAAAATAAGTTTTCAAAATCCACAAACAGCATCTCTCGCTGGCTTAACATGGTCTTACAGAAACAGTCCCATCTCCAGAAAGATAAAGAGGTTTTCCAGAAATAAATGGTGCTAGAGAAAAAAAAAAAATCTAAAGTCCCACCAAACAGAAGATACTATTTTTTAACCTTCCTACAGGTTTGCACAGTAAAGATATAAAGTTGTGTAAAACAGTCTATAGGATGACTAACAGAGTTTAGAGATGGTCAGCATTTCGCCTTAATTATTATACCACTTTTTTCACAAGTTATCCCATTCCTCCTACAATGTTTCAGAATGGTCTCCATCTCACCCTTAAAGATAATAAAATCTGGATTTTTGGGGCTAAGATGCCTTTATTTATTTATTAAGTATTCTCAACAGTCACACAGATTATGTATACATTGTGGTACTCAAATTAAAGCAACAGCACTGCCTTGAAAATGGAGAGGAAAAAAGAGAAAGGCGTGCACCTCTGTTCACGCTGCAGTGTTTCTTCACTGGACAATACAGGGTGCTTGGTTCCAACTGCCAGTGCCTCAGAGCTGGAGCTGTCTTCTCCAACTGCATGCAGCCCACCATGCTAGCCATGGAAGGACTGCAGACCACACTTA
>NW_028186342.1:501440-590703 GCF_003343005.1 Rhea americana
GTTCTGCATTTAAAACTATGAAAAATCCGTGTTTCTCTTCAAACATGTCAAGAAATTCAGTGCTCTTATGAGAACAAGGTCAAAATGAAATTCCTGAGCATCATAAAAATCCCAGTTCTCCTCTTGCCTCAGTTCCGCCTGACCCATCTGGATCTAATTATACTTCTGCTGAGCCCAAGCATGAAGTGTTTCTACCTGAGGAACTTCTGCTCAGGTCAAACTTACTGCAAACAGTAAGACTTCGTCCTGATTTCAAGAGCACGACAGATTCTGACCTGGGCAGCTGCATGAAGAAACAGGCCTGGGACAGGAAAACCCATTGATATGTTGGGAGGTGAGGAACTTGGGCATGTGACAGACTTCTGCTTTGTACTGTGGAAAGAGCGAGCAAGATCCACTCTGCTTCTTCCACAGGAGTACAGCTACGGAAAGAGAGGAGATGAAGACAGGAGGACAGCTACAGAAAGACAGGAGATGAAGATGATGAATAGGAAAAGGCAGAAGTAACAGGTAAAGGAGGAAACAGATTAATTACGTACAGCACTTGCCCAAAGAAAAATAGGCTCAGCAGCTGGGGCTGTAATAAATTCACACGTAGTATGGATTGCATGTACAGAGTGATATAACAGATTGACCACTGGACTGYGTGTGTCTCTTCCAAACACACACTAGAAATAAAACCAGCAGTTCCACCGGGGCTGGCTATTTTGAGCGCAGTTGTCTCAGGTGAATTATAAAATGGGCTACTTGTACTTGATGCCTTCTAGAAGGAAATACTTGCAAAGCCAGGATGAAAATTTGGTGAAGGTTCTTTTATTCTTTTATTTCTATCATTATCTAATGAGTCATAAGTGCATCCATCCCTACATCTTTAGAACCTTTTGCTATTTATTTTTGCTAACCATCATTAAAAATCAATTAACTTATGGGTAACATAATACAGACGCTTCTGCAGGAGGGGCTGACATCCGCAGTGGCAACAGCCTAGATACTACAACTACAGTCCATAAATACCCAACAGAGGAAAGCAAACCCCCAATCACTAAGGCTGTATTCTTTCTGATCAACAAACAGCTGAATGTCCAGTCTGGGCCCACCTCCCTGTCTGCTGCATAATTAGCACACTTCCCAGAGCAAGCAGAAAAGTTTAATTGTCTTTAATTATCCAGCTCAAGAAGATTGGTTTTCTTGCCTGATGTCCATATAATTTCCCTGCCAATGACTTCATCCCTTTACTGGAAGTGGAGTGTAGCTTCCAAAGCTCTTTTCCATAAAAGACACAAAAGTTTCAGTGAAGGCTGTGTTGCTGGCACAAGTAAACAGACAAAGGTCCTTGTGTCTACAAGGCTGTTGCTTAGACTGCTGCATGTGTTTTCTAAGGGGTGGGAGGGAATGAGTTGCAACTAATATGCAATCAAGAACCATCACAATTACAAATGTAAATGAACAGGCAATTGGCACTGACCTTTGTAGATTGTTAGAGGACTAATTAAGGTCTGATCAGACACTCTCTTCCAACAGACTGAGATGCATCTATACAAGCAAATACCTACACACCGCCCCACAGACAGCAATGCTTTTTCCTATATGCTTACATACACCAAGTAAGTACACACATACAAAAAAAGCATTTCACCCTGGCAACCTGTCCTCTGTTACAAACCAAATGAGGATGACAGTGGAAGAAAAACAACAAAGAAGTTCTACTTGCATGGTCTACACAGTCTGATCTAACAAAAGGCTACAGCAAAACGGCTAAGCTACGTTTTTATTACCGTAACCAGTAATTTTATGTAAATTTGGGGATGAGTAGATTGGTACAAACTGGATGAAGTTAGAGGGAGAAAAATGTCCTAAAGGATCTTTCAACATTTCCAATCAGGCCACAAAGGATTGCAGGAGAATTGGTTGCAGTTTTTGAGGGAGAGAAGACTCCACTCAAGGCCCCTGTCCAGGCCTTGCCCTTGCCAGGGCCATGTCCCATCAAGTTTTAAATTCTCCCATATGAGGACTCCACAACCTCGTGGGACAACCTTCTCCTGCGTCCGACCACCCTCACAGCAAAGAAATTTTGCGTAACGTAAAAAGGCAGGAAATGCTGCGAAGACTAAAATGTTTTAAGGGACCTCAGAAAGATTAACGGTAACAAAATGGGATTCACTTTGAGAGGTGTGTGTGGGGGGGAAGATGTTTTATTTGTAGAGAAAAATAATTCAAAAGGAAATTAATTAACTTGAAAGGGAGAGAACGCAAACTGATGATTACCAGGGAGTAACAGCAGGCATCAAAACAAACCACTGCACTTRTAATGCAGCAAACTAGCAAAAAAGTCACTATTCCTTTGGGCCCCACTGACAGAGAGGTGTCATAGATCAGAAAAGCACTTTCTACTTGGCTATCTGAGACATAGGGAAAAWTTTTTTTT
This sequence comes from Rhea americana, assembly GCF_003343005.1. Lineage (NCBI taxonomy): Eukaryota > Metazoa > Chordata > Aves > Rheiformes > Rheidae > Rhea > Rhea americana. The sequence continues at coordinate 503,866 of NW_028186342.1, forward strand.
TCACCTTATCAGTTACCACGAGAGAATTCTCATCAAAAAACAAGGAAAACCTGCTTAATCCTTAACCCTCCCAAAATGCAAAAACACAACAAGACACAGTAGGGACAGTGTTGTATCATACCGCAGGAAGAGGTGCAGAGTGCGAGCTGCGAACGAACGCGCAGCTCGCCGTGGCGGGGAGGCATCGCTGCAGCCCCCAGCAGCGTCGCCCCTCCCAAGACGTGAACGAAGCCCCACCAACAGCACCTTGCTGCCCTCCTGGGAGGGCAGAGGCTTGCGTGGGCCCAACAGGAAAACCCACAGACAAACTCCAAAACCAGTGCAACGCAAACACACTACACGAGGGAATTTAAACCTAGGTATGTATTCCTTGTATGTGTTGCTGACACCCAAATGAACGGAAAAATAACGACAGCCAGCTAAATAACAGCAGCATTTTATAACACTAGGAATTTAAACATCACAGGGAAAAAGGGGGACAATGAGGCTATTCAAAGCAGAGCTTTTCAGGCATACGAGGAAGATCACACCAAACAAACAAAATCTGAGGAAGCGACGGTCCGGCGGCCTGTCAGAGGGCACCGCCCCCGCTGCCCTGCGTCGAGCAATGGCGCCCGCTGCCGGCCCCGCCCCCCGCCGGTGGGTCCCGGCCCCGCCCCCCGCCGGCCCGAGCCGGTCGGCGCTGGTGCGAGCCGGTCCGCGCCGGCGCGAGCCGAGGGGTGGCTCAGCCCTCGCCTGGGGCTGCTGCCGCTCCTGGAAACGGGGCCACCTTGTTTTACGTTCCAGTTTATATTCCTGATATTCTAACAGCATAAAAATAAATGAAAGATGAAAGGATCTACCTGCCCCCACGGCAGTGCTGCGACGCCTCCCCCGGATCCCGTCCCTGTTAGCACGGGATAACCTGACCTGCCTCCTGCGTCTCCGGCTGACGCGACACTGCCYGGTAGCGAGCGCGAGGTGCCTCTGCTCAGCCTCTCAACAACGGACTGAAATAATATTTAAAGTGAAAAATCCCAGGTCAAAGCGACCCGCAAAACAGATCGGGGTTTTCTTTTGTTTTCTTTCCCCTTCTTTTGTGTTTAGAAGAGTCATATTTTTACTTTTATTTGAAACAGGAAAGTATTTTTGAACTGAGATTTTGTTTCAGTAATTTGTCAAGAGTTGTAGTTAAAAAGCTAGCTACACATTTTTTAAATGGTCAACAAATCCTTTTTTCTCAGCTACTCAGTTTCTACATTCTCAGTATCTGCAGCATCATAATCCTGGCAGAGGTACGAGGAAAAAATTCTAAAGTAAAAGACCAACATAAATAGAGATTTTYAAGATTGCTTTGCACATCACAAAAGGGCACAGAAGTTTTCTACTCTCTATTCATTTTGCTTTTATGAGAAGTCACAAACCATACAGCACCAAGCAATATATCCTTTCAAAACTGGAAGGTTTTCCTACAGTAGAGCAGTATGGAGAAGCAGAACCGCTGTAAGAGTCGCTGTCCCCTTTGGGACAGTGTGGCAACCACAATGCATGTTCACTGCCACCATAACCTTGAAGAAAGGATATTCCATGCTCTCCACTGGGCCCACAAATTCACAAATCAGTTAATTTTTTTTCCTATGAGATTGGATTTAACTCCTCCACACTCCAGCAGAGCATCCCTTACTGCCTATCTACCAGCCTACACTGGCAGGCTTTCCTCCTCCCCTCTCCAAGGAGGACCTCATGAAATCTTGATTTTCTCCTAAGACAAAAACTTCTGAGCTCTATAAATGATTAAACAAAGTACAATTTCTGTTTTATCTACTCTGATCATTCCCTTTATGGCACATTTCCTGTTGCTAGATTCACAATTTCAGTCTCTTCCCTATTACCTGACCCTTCTGTAGGAGCAAATGCTTCCTCTATTCCATTCACCTTATCCACCTTGTCAGTAGRAGACTTGACAAACAGGCAAACACATTTCTCCCTTCTCCTACCCACCTCTTCTGTAAGGAACAGTCCCTCACCACCAGTTCCTCCTCAAGATCCAGCGGGCCTGAAATACTTCTAGAAATCAATAAACAAGCTGGAAAAGGAATGCACTGGTGCTCAGGATATCACTTGGCACATGGAAAAATATCTACAAAAAGTACAGTACACTACTCTATAGAGTTGTCCAAATATGATAGTATCCTTAGATCACTCATCTAATATCCAATTATTTAAGGCACTAACCTGAATAAACCTATGCAGTTCCAAACATCAAACTTGTATTTAGCCCTAYGGGAATGGAAAAGATAATTTGCAGGTATGAAATGAAGCATGTATGTATTTGGTGCTTCATGGCCACCAAATATAACCTTTCTGAAGTAGAGAGCTATTCTGGACACTGCAGGTGCAGCATGGTTCTTGTCCTGCTTCAGGGCAGGTGGGGTTTCTATAATGTACATTAATAAACAGCCTCATCCCCACAGCAGGGAAGATAAACAACAACAGGAAAGTCACTCAGCTTGCTAGGAAATCCCATGGGTAGCCTGATAGCTGCTAGTCAAACACTGGCATGCACGTAAGCCAAAAGTCCAACTCTGTTCATAAAAGAGATGCGCTACTCACCAGCATCAGCAGCTGGGCACTTCCGGATGGTGAAGATCTGTCCCAAATCTTCCTCTTCTTCAGGGAGACCCTTCTGGAGGCGTTGCAGCTTACGTAGACTCTCACTCCGTTGATGTTTCATGGAGCGCACATGCTGGATAAGGTTCAGCTTGGCCTTGGTGGAGTAGTTACAGAGGACACAGTGATAATAGCAGCTTTCACCCTCAACCCCGCTCTCATGATGCTGAAGGTGCTGCGAAGAACAAAGCAGAGACACATGAATTTCCTGCATCATCTCCAATCTTTCTGGGTTGGCCCACTACAAATTGCTAAAAGCCACCTGGAAATTAGGTAAAAACAAAACAAAACAAAATCCCTTTTGGAGAAGAAACGTTAAGATCAAGCATCTTCTCAAGTTACCRTGCACTTAACTGCCTAAAAAGTAAGAAAAATGTAGCACACACTGAAATCAGTGCAGACCCAACAATCAAGTTAGGCAAGATCATCATCTTCAGTGAAAGAAAATACCAGACCCAACATTAACAACTGTTCATGACCTATGCATTGTTAATTCTTTCATATCAAGCTTATCCAACTTCATGTCAAAGAGACTTAACTTGATAAAAATTTCATTGAAAACTAGAAAGAATAAAACAAAAGCAATCCTAGAATACAATGAACCCATTAGATCAAGAGGTCCTGGAAACTGTTTATGGAAGCAGATCGTCTGAGTGTGTATCATTCAATGCTTGGCTCGTTAGCATTTGGTTTTACTCCCTTGGAACTGGAAGGAAGCAGCAGTCTGACTTGGAAGATGGTTGTGACAGCGATCTAAACTGAAAGGCCAATAGTAAGCATACAGCTGAAGATCATTTCAAGATGTGAGAATTTGAAGGGGGGGGGAAGGACAGACCAAAACTTGTCACCCTCTGAAACAGCACCATGACAGCCAATATAATTAATCCAAGAGTATTATACTTTGATTATTTGATGAAATCTATCAATTAACTGGCACAGAAGCCAATGCTATTAGAGAAATGACCAACTATCTTGTGTTAGGGATCCCAAATATGGGRCAATTATTTCTTAAAACCACAGGGAAGAATTTGCTTGCAGCTATGTTGGGAGTCCCTACTCAGCTGCTCTCTGTTTAATTTGGGTAGCATCAAGGCTGTTCCCTTAGACTGCACAGTAATGTTCCAAATTCCCACAGTAAGGACTGAGCACAATTTCAAGAAAAACAGATACCAAAACCAAAGTCAAAAGGCATGAAAGATTCCATAATGAAGGCTATTTGTTTTTTTATACTATATACCTACACTATAGCTAAACAATAATCCATGTCAGCTCTTACCACCCAACCTCAAGATCTCTCTCATCTTCTGTGTCATCTTGTGAAACTTTTCTCATTATGCAGTCCACTCAAGGCACATAAATAAGGTAATTTGGACATGTTCTCAAGATTTGTCAATCAAATGTTGCCTACATGCAGCCAGGACCTTCTGATATAAATTCTTACGTGAATTATCTCAGTTACAGCTAAGAGAAGATTAAAGACGCATCTTACCCAGCTCTATACGCTTAGCTAACATGGAAAACGGAGATCCCTCTGAGTGTACAAATGATTAAAAATAGGATAGGAGCTGATGCTGAGACTTCTGATTGGAAGAGTAAATGAAAAGAATAAGTGTATTCTAGATCTGGCTAATTAGACTAGCCTCTTTGGGGATCATAATGTATTTAATTAAATTCACTGTAATATTTGAAGAATCCACTAGGGCACTAATCCCACTGGTGCCCTCAAAAGATTTTTTGCTGTTTTCTCTCATAAGAACTTTTTCTTTTTCCCTCTCTTTCTATTGTTTGCATGCATTACTCTGTTCCAGAGCCAGAAAAGGAGAAATGGCCTAGAACATAAAAAGCTTAAGGCTGGTAAGCCAGTCACAAAAGCTATATGACTAGCTTGCACAGCCCAGTTTAACTAGCCTTACTATACTCTGTTTAGATCAGATTTCTTCAGAAAAATTTGCTCCACTACCCCTTATCTTCCGGCATTTTGAGGTTATTGCCCCAGGGGTCTAAACTATAAGCATTTTCCTTCTTCARTTCAGAAATGTGCAGTGGATGCTCCCTAGTACTACAAACACAGAATTTGAGTTCAGAAAGTGTGAATGAGCTCAGTAGTAGCTCCTCTGCAAAAGGCACAGCAAACCCCTAGTGATCAATTACAGAAAAAATCTGGTCACAAGTTCAAGGAAATACTAAGGACGTGGTCTCTGTGAGAACCAGAGGCACTGTCTGTACTGTTTTTATTTTAAAAATGGAATTTTAGGAGAACAATTGTTTTAAACAGTTTAATAAACAAGTCTCATATTCTGTTCTTCATTTGCTCCCTCTCCAGGGGTGTGAGTTACATTCAGAAATCCCCTGTGCTGGGGTCATTTTCACCTGCTTGCAGCACTGGGCCAGCCAAAATCACCTGCCAGCACCTGTAAGTGCACAGCAGAAGCAGCATGGCATCGCACATCCAGCATTATGAATTTACTCCACTCTTTTAACAGAAGAAAGGAGAAGGCAAGAATAAGACAAGAAACAACTGCAAGTTACTGAAAGTAATGAAATGCTGGAAAAATAAGTGTAGCTACTGTCCATCATAATGTTAAGACTTCTTCTTATGAGAATTTGTCCGTATCAGACAAAACACAAATTCAAAATATTAAACTAAAACCTTATTAAAAGAGAAATCAACTTGGAGGAAAAAAAGTCAAAGGACTATATTTTCCCCAGGAAAATGAACCAACTTCTGTCAGAGAACATTGATTTCTGAAAGTCTGAGGGAGGTGTCCACCCCCCTCCCTTTCAATAATAGGAAACTTCTAACATCTGGTTCTTCACGCATGGAATGCAAAATATTGATCAGGTTTAGTCAAAGCTGCACTTTAAATCAGAAACAGACAGAAGAACATTCTGATAGAAACCATAAGGCTCACAAGTAAAGCTTCCCAGGAGAATGAGGCCTGTTACTGTACACACACTAACCACAGCACATCATCATACTGCTCACAACACCTATTTCTACACACAAATCAACCCAAATCCAGACCATCTTCCATTTAGGAAATACACAGCGCTCTCTGCAAAGCTATCCTCTCTTGCTCCATAAGACAGTGTTTAGTGAAGGAAGATATTGCTCAAATACCTCATTTTATTTATTTGCTATAATCTCTGCATTACTTCTTTCCTCCAACTGTTACCAGAGACCAGTCCCTGATGAAGCAAACCCCAATTTTTGGTAATTTTGTGTCCTCATCATTAAATATCCACTTTGATTCTGGCCTTTATAAAAACTACTGCTTAGTGAGAGAGTCTAGAGGAAGAGTAGAGGGGATGGTCTCCCTTAGCCAAAACTGCATCAAAATGGGACGATAAATGAATCTAGTGTGCTGAAAAATAAATGCGAGGAGATATCATTATGCAACAATCTCAACCTCTGCATTTTAGAAGGGGTACTACTGACAACAGCATTAGAAGTAACAGCTTGGGAGAGCACAGCAGCAGGAACCAAATAGTAACCCCGCAGCAGGTTGCACTCAGCTGTGGCGCTCCAGCAGCCTAGCTCTGCCCAGAAGTCTTCCTCTGCCAGACTACCTTTGCAGACTGATGTAGAAAGTACAGCACAACTTCCCCCACTGCCTTTTTCACGTTTGACTTGAAAAAGTCAGCATGTTTAGATGGTCTGAATCCAAAGACAGTTAAAAACGCAATTGGAACACAACTTGTGTTCACATTTCTGGCAGCACACCCAAGGGCCAACAGAACAAGAACCTACGAGACACAGAGATGAAGGTAAAGCATCACCCATCAGTAACGCAAGCAGGATTAAAAATGTAGTGCCTTCAGACAGCCCATCAATGTGACACTTAAAAAGGCAGAAGAAACTCGGGGGGCAGAAAGAAGGAGCTTGGAGCGCTCTGGTCCACAGAGCTGCGGTGAATGGCTTGAGCAAGTGCAGGGGCTCACAAGCTGGAACCAGCTAACCAGCACTGCCTTGATAGACTAACTGTCCAACTCTCACTTGATAACATCTAGCTTAGAATTGTTTTCACCTAATAAATAMTAGCATAATAAATGTTAACAGTTACAGAAATCTGATTTTTAAACAAACTAAGGAATAATGTCATACTCTATTTCTCCTTCTCTCTTCCTCCATCCCTCATGTACCCCTGACCTTTGTTTATTTTACTGTCTGTCTTTTCCCAGTCTAATACTGCCTCATCCACAGTATTTTTTAATAATCACAGAATGTAATATAACAGTTGTATTATTCTGATTGCAGGCAGTTCTCATTCCCATGCCATATATTCAGACTACAAGTTCCTTTTAGATGAGGTTCTTTTAACCAGAACTAAAGATTCACATATCCACTGTAAAACATGTATTAAACCCTCCTGCTGAATACCATTTCATATGTTTTTGTAGGTAATATTCACCATTTAATCTAATTTCTAAGTTTTTTATATATTTTATTTTAAATTAAAAAAAAAAAAGTTTTATCTATGTATGCTTGAAACTCTTCTGTATTAAGTCTATTAGAGTTACTGTGAAAATAGCCTGATTCCTATGGTAGCATTAACAGATTATGCATCTTATAGTGCTGTTGCCAGAGGGGACACTGTTTTTTTTCAAAATCTATTTGCTATTTTTAGTGGGTCAGATACTGTTCTGAGGGATATCTGATGTATCTGAAGCATAACCCTGGTTCACTGGGGAGATGAAACAATCACTTCAAATTATCTTGTGCTTTTAATGTTTATTATTCATTAGAAACAAACCACACGATCTCTATGCAGTCTTAACTTCACCTTGGATACTGCTTCTCCTTTTGAGGGCCCTAGAATCTGCTCAGCAAGAACCAATCGGACAACAGTGGCAACCTCAAAAGCCCTGGTCTGCAAGTTGTGAGGTCCCATCTCCATTTTTGAAAATTACCTATAGTGCAAAAAGTAGTAAAACCTGTAAAAAGACTCACTGCAGGCTGGAATATGGTCCTCTTCTACAGACCTCAAAATGGTTACAAGAAGTAGAGAGAAAAAATAAATCCCTTTATTGCCCTCAACTGAGGAATCTGTGCTCTCTAGCCCCCCTCTTAGGGCAAAGATTTTCCTGTTAATATCAGTCTCTGCAAGTGGAAGAAGCAGAGAAGATATTCCTGAGGGCCAAAAGCTGAGGTGGATGAAATAATCTTTCATGAATTCTGTGCAGCAAATAGAGGAGCAACAACAAAAAGAAATCACTTCTTCACCAACAGCTAACAGAATCACCAACCTCAACAGTGATTTGGATTTTAAATCACTGAATTTGAAATTTGTTCAAGAGCGCTAAGTAGAACAATCAAAGCACTTCTACCACCCTGTGTTTATGCCGATGCACTTTTTACTTGCCCTCTCTGATAACTCACTAACGTGCCTGTGGTGGTATGGATAATTGATAAAGAGTCTGGAGAAATTTCTTTCAAACCACTTTTAATGTCACTTTTTCCAGCTGGCTCTTACATTATAACACAATCCTTCCAAAAAACCACAGGCCACTGAACTACCAAGAGCTTCTTTAAGACACACTGAAGTTTTTCAGTCAAAAATATCTTTGGAGAAACTGTATTAGTGATCAGATAATACCTTTTCTACATATAGCACTCTTGATGCTGAACTCTGACATTGTTCTGTTAAAATAGGTAAAATTAATAGTAATTTAAAATAATTGACAGATATGGCTTAAGAGAGATGGAGCCAAAAAACTTCTGGAAGCTGGAAGGTTACAAAAGCCATGGGAGGGAGTACCACTGTGTACATGCACTGTTCTTAAGTCTTCCTGTGAGCATCTGCTGCTGGTCAGTGTTAAAGACAAGATCCTGAGCCAGCTGGACCTCTGGTAAATCCACTGTGGCCATGGAGGTATACAGAAACAGTGGAGCACAGCAGGGATTATGTGAGATATAAAACTGCACAAGGTTATTGTTAAAGCCAGCACTAGCATATACTCCTATATTCAGAAAAAGTTGCTGGAGGCATGCCAGCCACATAAGCAACATTAGGCTACAGCATATCCTCAAGGATGTCCAGGGATAATTCGTCCTCAGAGTAAAGTCAGATATGGGTAATTAGCAACTGGTTTGGTAGGAAGCATTTCATATGCCAACAAAAACTGCATTTACTGAGCTACCCTATGACAATGCACTTCAGGAGAGTTAGATAAGGAGCTAAACTTACACCAGAGCTCAAGGTGAGGCTACAGGTTACTGTGGAAAGGGACCAGACCCTGTAGTAGATCTCAGAAACCTCGTAAGCATCTCTTAGCTTTTTTTAGCTCCATTTGTCTCTGATTTGCTGCACTAGATAAATCACACAATCCTAGAAGAGAAGAATCTGAATTTTTAATGAAAGTCATGTGGAAGCAGCTGTCTGATTCTGGTCTGTTCCAAGTACTCCATAAAATTCAGAGCTGGCTCATCCATCTTGTGCTCCTTTCACACCTGCAGGCCCTGCTGGAATTTCCTGAAGCTGACGGAAAAGCTAGGGAGACGCTGCACACAGCAAGAACACATGCTGGCTACATGCCTAAAAAGCCTCATGTGCTCACAACTGCCCCTCACGCCTCCCCACGGAATGGGCCTGCCCAGATGTTTTGAAAGGAAGAAAAATATTGATTCTCCTTGCAGCAGGTTTAAAAGATGAACCCTTGTATTCTGCCAGTGTCCTGCAGTTGTTTACTGCTTGTGAAGCAGCAGCATTATAAAACCCTCCCCTCCTTACAGCCTCTCCAGGTCCTTGGCACGACAGCTCCCTCCATACAATTTGCAAACGCTATCAAGTTCAGACCTACGTGACCACAAGTTTTTGCATTTAGCTTGAGGTAACTTGAGTGGCCTTATAGTAAGCTTCACTCCCCCTCCTATCTCTAGCTGAAGTTTCCTCAGTATCACTCAAGCCCTTAAAAAGTGACAACACAGGACGATGACAAAGAAACGTCTGCACAACTAATTTGTTACTCAATTCAATAAACATTTTCCTTTCTGATATTTATTTTCCAAAAGGCTAGAAAAGTAGTAATCTTTCCTGCCAGACAGGCTGAGACACTTGATGAAAGTCTCTGAATCAYGTAGTAAGCCTTTAAGAGTAGCACTAAAAGCCCAAACTAACAACCATTACCCCATGTGCTATTATCCAAATCTTCATCTTCCTTGCCCTCCAGCCCTGCAAGAAGCTGACTGAATGCCCCCAGTACCATAATGGGGCTGCCATTACCAAGAGCCCTGATACAGGAACCAGGCAGCCAGCAGCAGTTACAGGGCAGAACGGAGTAGCTTTGCAGAGTCCTGGGACCATCGTCACATTATGAGCCCCACTGATGGTGATGCTGACAAGCAGAAAAGAAGTAACAACAGTTGACATTCCTCAGAAGGAGCTCAGCAGTGGTGCAGTCAGCAGCTAACCAGCAAGTTGTCATACTCTAGAGAAATGTTAATAATAATGTATACAGCAAATAAAATTATCAGCAGCTCTGTGTGGCAGTTGATCCCCCTTGCACCTCCACATTCCTGAAACACAGAATGGCTTTACTGAAGCATTAGAGACCTAGATGTTCAGTGATGCTAGCAGATGAAGCAAGGGGCAAGAGATGTCCCAATAGGACCTAACACAACAGACAATTGTAGATGCTCTCTCTGGTGGACAAAAGGCTGGTGCTCGCTGCCCTTAAATGCTTTTGTGTTCCCCCATGAACATCCCCAAAATCCACCCAGCAAACTAGGTTTGCTCCACCAGCCCTTTAGGTCTCATTAAAAGCCAGATATTGCTCAGCCTAAAGATGGAGAGCTCAGCATAGATTTTACTGAACGTTAAATCAACCAGCAAGCGTAGCCAGCAAACTCTGTGGCACTTTAACTTTAAATAATGCAATAATTATTGAATTTCCTTTTTATAACTGAAGTGCTGGAATGTAAACAATGGGTCTGTAATTGCAGGAAGGGGGGATCAATAGAGGCAATCGTTTTCAGCCATGTTAATTGTAAATACAATTGCTCCAAGATGTCAGCCTCGTTCTTCTCGCTCCCAGAATCATCCTAACGGATGACAGAGTCCAACTTTCCCATTACAGCTGTTCGTTCCTTTAAGAGGTTCTCAATCAGGTCTGATCAATCTGTCAAGATAATGCATGGAGTAAGTAAGACTCTTCCAAACACAAGCTTCCAATCAATAGCCTGGACCAGCTTAATGAGGAGGGGCTAAAGCCCAGAGGGAGGCAACAGCCCCAGCTTTTGCTTGTCTTTGGCAGCTAACTTCTTCACAGGGCYTTGCTAAGCAGATCAGCTCTTAACGAGGACATTGTTTATGCAGGCTGTGATGAGCAGCATCCTCACATGTTCAGTCCCCTGGGTAAGCAGGACATACAGATTCACAGAAAACAAGAGCCAAGAAAGGTTTAACTTGTATTCACCCCCTCCCCACCCTTTTAATTGTATAGCAGACCTGAAAGTACTAATTAATCATTCCTTAGAAGAGATCCCAACAGATGAAAAACTGTGTGTGTGACCATTAAAAATACAAAAGCATCACTAAGCTTCCTCCCAGCTACTTGAGGAAGAACAAAGTCCACCAGTAAACCCTTTGCTTGCCCAACTGTATCTGCTATTCACTTCCACCACAGGAAGCGGATAGCAGATACAGTCCGTCTCTCACAGGAGAGACATGAACAGACAGGAGAAAGTACAATGATATATCAATTGCGAATCTCTCAGAGGGTGGGAGATGTGAAAGGAGCTAAGATAACAGTCAAAGATGCAACTCTCCATCCAAATTATTTTCCTGTGGTAGCATGTAGGCAGCTCTTTGCACAGCTAGAGACTGTGGTCAGAGCAGAGAGCTAACGAGCCAAGAAACGGAGAAACAAGAAAAGGTCTGGCTGTATCTGGGATCTTTCTCAAAATTGTGGAACTTTCCTTTCTCATGCTATTTCATAACATGAGCTGCAGTCATGACAGATCAACTCAGACTACTGCATCTTTCGAGAATTTTCCAAATCCCAGAGATCTTCACAGCTCTCCACAGGGAGGCACAGGCATAAGCATTGCTATATGAGGAAATGACTGCAGGAGTGTGTGTATTGATCTTGCTAATTATAGTGATAAAAACAAAGTACAGTTGACAGTACATCTCATATCAGCTGTTCTAGGAAGTGCTGCCCTCAGATCTCAAGTTCCTGCTTTGGTCATGTCTGTCACGGCCTCCCACGCTCCTATCACAGGACTCGAGACGAGTCTCAAGTTTGGAGTGATTTACTATTTCTTTTCTCTTTGTTAACAACAGATTCCTCCTGTTGTCTCACACTCTACCTTGCAAAAATGGTGGTACAGCAGCACCATTACACTGCCTTTTTAACTCTTACGAGAATCCTTCATTGCTTAGTAGTTCAGGAACATGAGGTAATACCACTGCTTATGGAGAAGAAAACTCCATGTGAATTATCACTTTATAAAGGAAAAATGAGTCATACAAAACTGTAACAAAAAGAAGAGTGTGTGCAAATTATGAATAAGTTATGAATAAATTCAAGAAGCACACTTACCAGAACCCTCCAATCAAGATAACAGAAAGTAAGACCAGGGTTTTATTTCTGGTTTATACTTACATTGACATTAGTTCACACAGATTTTTCAGACTGGACCACAGAGTTTAGCTGTGCACATCTGACAAACATGAACCCAATAAACTTCACATGAACTCCATTCTACTGTTATAAATGAGGGATGTCAAACAGGAGTTCAGCTTTACACAGCCATTCCTGCCAGCAGTACAGTAGCTTAATGATGGTGGGGTTCTTTTAGAGGTTTGTAAGTTAATGAAAACCTAAATTGATAACATTTTGGTCCTCATGAAAATGTACAGTTTATCAATTTGTATTTTCCAGGGAGGCTGTCACCTCTGGGGATATGCGGCCAAAAGAAAAGAAAAAAAAAACTTTGTTTTTTAAAAAGCAGTGCCTGGAAAGTGTTGTATGGGTAGCAACAGGATGAGGTTACAAAAAGAGCAACAAAATTTTTGCCATGCCACAGCAATGTCGCTAAAGAGCAGGTCAGATCTTCCAAGTCAGCTCTTTTCCCAATCCTTGGGACAGTCAAGAGTCAAGGAATTCAGAGAGCCTTATCTTTCCAAAGCTTAGACAGAAACAGAAAAAGAACAGCCTGAATGTCAAGGCAAGACAGTAACCAAAAGCAGGCTTGGGCTCAAAGACACTAAAAGACACTACTGCTCAAAAGTTTTTTTTTTTTTTTTTTAATATACTTTATTATATATATACACACTTTAAAATAATGAGTTCAGTGTAAGTTGTGAAGCTGTGAACACTCAGGTGAACTGAATCATTTTGTGGATATGAAGCAGCACTGGATAAAAAGGCAAATTATATAATAAAAAGGGCTGCTGATCCTGAAAAAACAGCAGAATAAGAACGTGTTGTCTGTATTGTAATTATATGGCTGTTGAGTGATTGAAAAAGGCTTTCCATAATACAGAACGCTAGGACTATCTGTACAGGTGATATGTTACTGCCTCCAACAGCAATGGAAACGATTCGCATGTTAGCCTTTGAGAGATGTCCAAGGAGGCTCTGCATATATCAAAAGCATACTACATAAATGCAGCCATGCTCAAAACACACTTGGTGTTGTGATGTTAAAGCTGGCTCAGAGCTGAAAGAGCTATGTGAAACCTTTTCCCAGCATGCAGAGACTGCTGTAAGAAGATACAAATTTAAATTAAAACAAGGCTTTTTGTTTCTCCAAATCAACTCTTCTGGAAGAGAAATCTTAATTTCTTAGAAACAAAAATAATGTGCTTTGAAAAAAATGGAACTTGCACTTCAAATCTACTTGCAACTAAGTTTCTTGCGAAGTCTAGAACCTCTGCAGAAAGCAGACAGCTACTGCTTTGATGCTGTTTGTTCCAGGTATCATAGAATCAGTAAGGCTGGAAGAGACCTCTGGAGATCATCTAGTCACACTTGATTATTCAGCAAACAATGGAAATAGTGGACTCTGAAGTCAAATATATTTTTTCTGTTTATTAATTCTGTAATTTGAACAATATAAATTACTATAAAACAGAATTCCAGAATAAGTGAATAAGAACCTGTGTGTTATTCTTGTGGAAAAGTTCCAGCTCATACATTAGATTTCCCAAATCCTTCCTGAAGCAGGTGCAATATTCTGCCCTCACTGCTTTTTCTGCTAAGAGCAGCTCCCTGTTCCACTACAGATAAAACTTTGCTACTCTGTTTGGAAAAGCTTTTTTTTTTTTTTTATTTTTTTTTTAAACACATTACATGGCACAGCTCAGGGAGCACTTCTCTCTTTAAAGACATTATCTGCCATTTTATGTCCTTTGTTTTGCACATTTTCATTGCATCTCTGTGTCTCCTCTCCGAAGCCCTTCCATAGCCCTGCTGCATCCTGCTGGCACGTTGCCCAGAGGTGCATGTACATTGGAGCAACACAAGCAAACCTGCACAAGGAGGTGCCGTGAAAAAGGAGGCAGCTCTGATGATGAGGTACTCCCTTTACCTCTGGATGGCCAGGTCTTGATATGCTACATACTGAGGCCCAGACCCATAAGCATGAGTCTCCCCAGTGCGCCCCTACAAGTCACGAGGAATYGTGGCTGGGTCAGAGGGCAACTGAAAACACTGAAGCAGAGCTGAGAAAGAACAAACCCTGCTTTCCCAGTTCGAGGCCTCATGCTAGCACCTGATGGTGCTTTTAGCATCATCAGCTCTGGGCACAGGCACCCATATGATAGCAGCTGAAACTGTGCTGCAAGTCAATGAATGCCATGGAAGAGATGACCTTCCCTTGGCACTCTGGAGCTGCAAAGGATGGGAATACACTACTGCCTCTAATCAAATGACAGTGTTTACAAGTTCCTATGGACATGCGCACAACAAGGGACCATTGTAATAATRCTCCAAAAATCGTATGGGAAATTGAACTAGCCACAGAAAACCACACTGTGTTCATGTTATTTAATAAAATACTACGGACACAGATTAACTTCCCTCGCTCAGTATTTATTGTTTCATCTATCTCTGGAGAAGGTACAAGCGTTATGATAGACTGAAGATTTCCTTGTTTTCATATACCTCCTTTATAACTTCCTACAGCAATGTACCACAGTGAATCCCAACAGATAACCATACAATAACAACAAAAATACACAGGACAATTTTTTAATCCTCTCCACAAATCGAAGAGTATCAGTATCAGAGATGGATGACACCCTCCCCTCGCAGAGGCCAGCAAGGATGCCTTTAGGAACAACAGACCAAACTCATACTTCTTCAACAGTCCTCAGAGAAACACTTCCAGTATTCCCAATCAGCTAGAAGATTCCATGCTGCCTCCCTCCAGTGAGATCTGAATGCTCTCACTCTACCTTCCCCAYAGCCCTTCTCAGAACCTTCCCCACAGCAACACAGCAATGCATAAACCTAGGCATAAAGCCACCAACCCCAGCTGCTATAGAGTACTGTGGTACCTCCTCAGCAAGAAGTCATCAGAACCATAATGAACTTCTCTGGCCTCCCACAGAGCATCTGAMCTTCTCTTTATCCAACACCCCTGAATGTGCTGGGCTTACAGCATCAGCTCAGGATATAGACTAGCCCTGGACAAAGACAACAGACAATCTCTTGGGTGCACGAAGATGTGTTACAACAAAAGGAAAGGTAGAGAGCAGTGGCGGTGTAGCTGAGATGGCCTAAGGATGCACATGTGCTGAACTAGCATAGCACAGAATGGAAGAGAAAATATATAATGTTCCAAGAGATCAGAGCAGGGCTTTTAAAGATGAAATGAAGATTGGTAAAGTAAAACCAACAAACCAAACTAAAGAAAGAAAGAAAAACTTCCAGTGGACCAGTCCTCTTTCAGAGGTGTAGAGTGCAAAGCTGAGCATGGAGCTTCACATCCAAGATTACAACTTCTGATGAAATTCTTGCACTTCAATATATTCAAAACAAGGACAGGTGCACCATCTGATTTTAGACAAGTTTTGTATAGGTAAGTTCATTAAATGTCTGTGAAAAACACAAACAGAACACAGAGCACCACAGAAATGCCTATGAGAAAATAAATAATTCTTCATTCAGTGAACACTTTGGATTATATTAGACAAAGCCAGGGGCAAGTAATGAAAGAGGAAGATAAAAAGAAACTGAATAATTACCCACTCACAGAATGAGGCAAGAAACCTCCTGGAAAAATACGTATAAAAATGCTTATAATTAAAAACCATCATAATGCCTACATACAAAGGGCTGAATTAAGTCTGATATTTTCTATGTTTGAAGGTTGTCAGGACTTCTACAAACTGAATGGACACTAATATTGCTTTACAGCCCATATCACTGAGCAACTACTCCAAAACGAAAGCCACTGAGTGCTGTCTGAGATTAAAATCCTTCTAACTGCAGCCCCTCCCAAGTTTAAGTGGAAGATTTCTTCAGTCTTTCAACAGGAAGGGTTCCTACCACAGGTTTTGAGGCCCTGTCTCCACCTGAAAGGACATGGCAGTGATCCATAACAATATACAGCAGYAGAACTGTTTGGCTTGTGTATTACATACATGTTCTCTGAGCAGTTTGTACTCYATGAACAGATTGATTCTGCTGCTCTGTTCTTCCACAATGGGCCCTTAGCTAACACAGCCGTCAAGTACAAGGTTTCCCACCGCCCCCATTAATCCCACCTTACATCAGTACAAGAAGTGC
Organism: Rhea americana; assembly: GCF_003343005.1. Lineage (NCBI taxonomy): Eukaryota > Metazoa > Chordata > Aves > Rheiformes > Rheidae > Rhea > Rhea americana. The sequence goes on from NW_028186342.1 coordinate 520,255, forward strand.
AAAGCAGGCCTCAGAAACTTTAAGAAAGGCTAGAGCTGGGCAGTGTCTTGCAACCTTAGAATAGACTTTTCCAATCCCTCCAGTGGAAAAGGTCACCATTCTAGTCCAGTAGTAGATCTTCTGCTTTTTAACCCYTCATCATGAACTGATACCCACACAAGGTATCCTCCTTATCATAAGGGTAGTGGAATGCAATTTAAAAAAAGCTGCCTTCCACTGCCACAAAAATAAGAAAGGGCATGACTGTATGGAGATGGAGARTAGCGTTTGGATTTTGATAGATATATTTGCAGTGTTAATACAGCAGACTTAGCACTATGCAAACAGGAAACAGAACCTGAAATAAAAAAGACAGGCTGAGATCCACTGCCCCTTTCCCAACTGTCAGTCTTCATTTCTAAGCAGTTTAAGCCCAAGAAAAGAATTTAAGGTGTATGAGGAGAGCAGGAACCAGGGAAGAGGGTTCAGGGTCAGAGCAGTCCACTTGTCCTTTTGTGCTCTTCCTTTCATCCAGGCTAGTTGCAAACCCTGGAGTACTAACTGGGGCTTTGTCCAAAGGAAATCGAGACCAAGAGGCTGGTTCCCTGGCAACCCACGCCGACAGCCAGACAACAGCGGCCCTTGAGAGTGCGCACACACACAGAGGATGTGGGTCAACACATGTCAGGTCCCAGCAGAACGAGCTCCATTTGGAGCAAGGGCTAATTCTACTAGCCAGCACCMATCAGGACCCGGATGCTTTTTTTATGTGGATAATTACAGAGAAATGATGAACAAAGTGATGAACAAAGAGGAAATAACTGCTGATAAAATACACTGTGAATTGCAGAAAGAAACTGTATGAATTGCAACTATCTCCGAAATAAAAGCCTGCACATATCTTTCACTAGGAGCTTTCAGATTTGAAATTATTTGGTTTTTAGAGCCCAGCCAACCTCAATGTTGAGGGGACTGTATTCTGAGCCTAAGGCACATAGGCTGTCAAAACCCTAGTCCCAGGTTCAGTGCCTCAGTAAAGCCACTTAAGTGCTCTGCTTCAGCAGACATCCTTTAAAGACTACAAGTTCCCCAAGTGGTTGGGAGAATTCAACAGGGGTCACATAAAAACCACTTTGAAAATGAAATATGTAATCAGCATTATTTAAATATCACAAAACTGAGAAAGGCAGCAAAAACACATTAAACTTCATGCATAGCACACAGTTATTACCTGTCCAGCACTGAAGTCCAGCTGGTAAAGCTGTATAGTACATGAGATATTCAGCAATGGACAGTAATAGCAACACAAAGCTTAGGAGGAAAATTATTTTTAATAGCTTTTGTTTTAAGATAGAGTATGTGCAGTAAATCCCATCAGTGAGACCAATTCTGAAGTTTCTTAAGAGCATATGAGGTATCAAAGGACTTCTGGTATGGGAAGCGGTGGGAGTAAATGAGGGCTCTCACATACATCACAGCACTCCAGTAGTAGGGAAGGACAAGTGATTCACAACTGCACTTCGGGTAAGTCCCTCCTTTCTGCTCCAATGTGTCAGCCAACAGCACTTCATTTAGAGAATTTCAAAGAACTGGAAGCGCAGGATTGTCAAACTTTGCAGAAGAATCTTGGGTGGAAATGACAGTAGATCCAAAATAAACACCTACAGCTGTGAAAGTACAAGGCTGCCTTGTCCTCCTAAGATCAGTTTACAGACTAAAGATATAGCAGACAATGGCTCTAGGTCCCAGCCATGGTCTACATGACGTACATATACCGTCCCCAAAAGGTCTCTCTCTCTCCTGGATGAATGCAGGAAAGGCAAAACTGCAACTCACAGTAAAAGCAACCAAAGAATCATCACTAAGGGAAAATCAGTAATATGGGGAAGTTTCTTTAATCTGCCTCTAACTTAACTGGGAGCATTCATATACATCAAGAAAAAAATGGTGCTTTAGGTATGATACTGGGAACAGGATTTCAGATGAGAAAACCTTGTTTTCATTTTAACACAGGATCACAAAGTAAAACCAGTTTTGCTTTTCTCTCACATCAGGGGATCAGCTATGGGTTGAACAGGAGAGTGAAGTCCTAGACCTGCATAACCTCCCAGGAGGGGATTCCAGACTGTGGCTGCATACACCACGAGCACTATACAAGCTAATTTAAAGTAGTACGTGGCCTGCCCCACGTATGTGAACCTCCAACACCAGTGGTGGTACTGTTGTAACCTTATGGTGCAATAACCCACAAAAAGGAAACCATACCTTCAGTGGAAAGTGTCACAGATCAGCACAATCAGCCTGGAGGAACTTCTCTAAATTCTGTATTGCTCATATGGTACCATTTGAAACACGAATGGCTCATTAATACCTCACTCACTATTTTGAGTGCTGGACAAGTACATTCAGCTTCTCAGGCCCTTTCATGAGTTGTGTAAAGTTCAGCCCTACTCCTCCATTCTCCTTCCCCCAAAATGAAGAGCCCCCTTTTCAGTCTCTCCTCATATGGCAGCAGCACCATCCCCTTGGTTGTATTAACAGCCCTTTTCAGAACCTTCCCTACTCCCCTACATCCTTCTTGAGACATGGAGGCCAGACCTGCATGCCCTGCTTGAGACGTGGCTGCACCAGGGTTTTACACAGAGCCAAGTGAGTGCCTCTGCCTTGCCCTGTGCCTCTCCTGGCAATACATGGCACGTTGTTGCTTCTCTGCTGCACTGGAACCTGTGCCTCCAGAGGACTGTCGGCAATACCTCTGAATCTGTCCAGAGTGCAACTGCCAGGTCTGAGTTCGGCACCGTGTAAGCCATGTTTGGGTTATTTTCCTTTAGCTGCATTACCTTATATTTAATTACACTGAAGCTCATCTTCCATCTATTTACCCACTCAAGCTCTTTGAGGTCCTTTTGGATTCTTTGTCATTAATGCAGCCTTCGTCTACCAAAAAGAGCCTAGAATTATCTGCATGGTGCACAACAGCTTTTCCTTCCTGGATATGCACTCTTTGTTAAGGGAATGTCTGATTTGACTTCACTGTCAGAATTGAGTTGTTTTAAAAGATTTTTAATCACACGCACATATGTGTGTGTGCATCAAATGTACACACTGTATCCTGCCCAAAATGACATCACTAGCTTTGAGAAATTAAAAGTGTACCTATTAGGTAAAATTAAGTTACAACTGATTCTAAAAGAAATTTAGCACTATACTAGATTTTTAAAAATATACTTAAGGGTCTCAGTTCAGGCATAATCTACCCATAGAAAAATTGTCAGGGAAATATATTTTAAATACATTTGCTGCAATAAATATTCTGTTTAAAAGTAAAGAGTTCTCTATTAATGCCTTTCACGAAGAGTGTCTCCAAAAGCACAATGAAGATTAAGCTTCTCTTTCCTGAGAATTTCACAAGCATCTTTACTCTTCTAAATAGCTGTTTTCTCTCATTGCTCAAAGACTGGGGCTGCACCTACCATGGTCAGTCCCTGTCTACTGCCACCCTGCTTGCCAAAAAGCAGCATAGGAGGAAACCACCTTCCTTGAAAGAAACTTTTTTTCTCCCACACTGGGTAGAATGCAGAGCACCCCTGCACCCTCTCAACAGAGGAGGCCTTCTCCAGGCAAGTCACTTCTTTGAGCTTCCCCAAAAGAGGAGATAGGGCCTTCTCATCAGAAAAGCTATCTTGCAGCAGTAGCGAACAGTAGCAAATAGAAAGTGACTGACTGAGGAGGAATCTGTTGTGTGTTTATGCCTCAGTGGCAGCTATGCGGACAGCAGAAGAGAAAGTTGAAGTTTGTACTAGCAAAAGTCAGTTTTGCTAGCCAACTGCTTTGTGCTGTTCAGAAAATAAAAGTTAACTGCAAGTTCAACTGAACTAGCCCATACGCTACAGAGGGCTGTTGCTGAATGCAAAATCCCACTGAMGTTTTCTTCAAATCAGTAGAAATGTCCCATGTGGTATTCTTTTCCTTCCCCCATTGTTTTTGCTGCTTATCAGTTTCATGATAGGAGGAAAACACACCAGGGAAATTCCCAGCAAAAGCTTTGCCAGCCTGAACGTAAGGCAGAAGGTCTTATTTAGCATTAAAGAGATATGGGCATATGATATGCTTAACTCCAAGACATACATTTTGAATTCATAAATTGCTGAGAAATAGAGGTAAAACATCAAAATTACTTCAGCCAAAGGCTAGAGTGGACTCTAAAAGGTTTAAAATTGGGGTATCGGATTAAATGAGCAATATGAATTTATGCATCAAGTCTAGTTAGTAAGATCATATTTAGCAAGTATTTGCACATGAAGCTTCTCATACTATTTTTTTTTAAGAAAAGCCAAAGCAAAAATCCAGTGCTCAGAACCTCAAGCTAAATAATTGCAGACATGAAATAGCACGTGTATTTTGAATAAGGTGAGTACTTAACTCTTCAAACAAAAGGATATAGCAAGTTCTCCCTTACTTACAGTTTTCTAATATGAGATTCTGTGACTGAAAACAGAAGTTTGAGAATTAATGCATAAAGTGTAAGGTAAGATTCCATGGGTTCCCTTAAGGTCACACTGCAATGGGTCCCTCATTTCCGAAACAAAGAAAAAGCCTACATACAAAGAAAAAAAGTATACCTTTAAAGAATTTAAGTCCTGGAGAAGTGACCATCACTTTGTTATCTAGTCCCATGCTTTTAAGCACTAGTGTGACAAAAGTAATGAGGCGTGATTTCAGCTCCTGAACATGTCTAGATCTTTACTGAACTGGAACCTCTAGCTTCCCCAGTTTATACAGTGCTTTGTTTTGGCATAACTAACACTGATGAAAAAGTTTTTCTATAATTCCCTGTATGTATCTAAAACTTAATTCCATTGTAGTGCACCTGTGTGGAGAGATTTACAGGAAACCAGAATTACTCTGATTGTTAGTTGCATCTATTCTCCCCAAGGTAGACTGCAGGACTGGAAACTATGAATTTGGAGCTTGCAAAAGCACACTGAAGCAGTCATAACAAAACCTGAGACGATAAATGCCTCTGCTCTTCAGTGCTCTTTGTTCAAATATACCTGCATCCACTTCTCCTTGCTGTATTCAGGTACAGAAGCTCCTGGGAAAAGCCAGGCACAATATTTATTAGTTTTAACAATTAATTCTGGTTGTGCAATCCACAGTGTAAGGTCTGTGGAGACATATACAGGGTAAATGATAAATACTATCAAGGCAGCACTAATCAGCATTAAGCATACTTACTGTGTACTGCAATTTAGAAATAAAATGGAAGCAGCGAAACCTTTTTTGAGAGCAGTCATGGCAGAGGAAGAGTGGAGATGGCAGATTTCTGAATCTTGTTTATCAAACAGCACAGAATGTAACTCCATASACATTAGCAGCCCCAAAGTTTTCATTTCTGTGTCCATGTGGGATTAACTTCTTTACAAAGATACTTCACTGGAGTTAGCATGTGATCAAGAGGCCAGTACGCGTGCTTCGTGTCTTGCTGATCTACTTGCCCAGTCCACAGCTAGGCACTTGAATAGGTCTGTCTGGGCAACACAGTAGATACACCAGAAAAAACAGGTTAAGTCAAAAACAAGCAGTAAGACTAATTTTGCCAGGAGGTATGAAAACAATAAAAGCAGGGATCCTCTCCTGTCAGACTAGAGGAAACATGCACAAGCTAACAGAGGAGCTGTTTGCTGGTGTTTAAAGAGAAGGAAAACACAGACTCCGTGACTTGAAAACATGGAGTCGGTAGTGGAGCCAGAAACATTAAGAGTAGTACAACCCTTCTTCACGCTTCCTCCTACAGGCACTAGCAAGTACCACAAGCAAGCGTGCTCCGTGACCACCCATAGAAATACAAACAGTATTGCCCCAGCATGACATGACTGTACATAAACACCTCTGGAGTTACAAAACTATCCCCTCATACTGCAGGCATTAGAATTTAAACTAGCAGTTCTCAGACAGGGATRCTCTGAACATTTTTGCTGGACAGGAAGTAAGTCACATCTGAAAGGAAGGAGGCATTGGTCATTCCAGGAAAACTCCACCTAGCCTTCATTCCTTTCTTCTTCTTACTCTGCCTAAGGATGCTCCTCTCCCTAGCACATACATGGAGGGTAAAAAGCACTGCTTTGACTMCATTTCAAAAACAAAAGTATGCCCGATCCACAAGGCTGCTTCCAGAACTGCTGAATTAGAAGTTTATCTGTAACATATATGAGGAGAAGTAAGGACAGACAGATGTGGACAGGACCACAATGAGACGCAACAAGAAACCAAACAAAAGGAATAGGACCTGCTTGAATTAAGTGTGACTACCAAGGTGGTCTGAGAGACTTTACCACAGTACATTCACGTTCTGCACTGTGCAGCTATTTGACTTGATCTTTGTCTTAAGTCTCTTCACAGCTGCCTCACCCACACAAACTCTTCCCACCTTTTCTTCCATCTCCACCTCCCTTTACTGTTCCTTGAGCTAAATCTACCTCCCAAGAAGTTTTTAGCATTAATGCACAGCTGTTCCCCCATTAGCATTCCCTCATTYGCTCCTGACCTAGATTGCTATCTAGATATTGATCACTGGCACAAGGACAGACTAGTACTATGTTTTTGCATGGCATCTAGCACAATCCTGGACCTTCTGCAGTTAGCCCCTAGACACTACTGGGCAGTGGACAGGCCTGTGACCCCTCTGCAGAGGCAGCACGGCTCTCGCACCACGGTGGTGCGGGGCAGCGGCTCTGTCACAACGTTCTCCAGACCGAGGGATGCTGAAAAATGCTCTGGGACCCAAATGTCATTGCCGGGGGCTCTTCCGGGCTGCCCAAACTGTGCAGCGCTGGCAGGAGCCCTGCCAGATGCTAGCGTTTTAAGGCAGCCTTGCTGCACGTGTCGAGATGAYGCTGCGTAGCTGCAAGACGCTGTGCCAGGCACGCTCGCTGCTGAGAGACGAGCGTTGTGCGCTCTCCCCACCAAAAACCCCGAGGCCTCCTCTGTGTAGGCTAACCACAATCCTTTGAGAGGCTCATGTATTTACAAACTGAGGCATGTTGAAATCAAAGGGGATACCATATGACATAATTCACATTAAAATGTCAACAGGCTGACAATTTATAGAGCCAATCCACCGAAGGTGGGGAGAACTAAGACGTGGTAATTGTTTAATTCCCACTTAAACCAACAGCAGCTTTACCTTCAAAAGCATTACAATGTGCAGGGCCTTTCAGGCTCCACTGTCAGCCAACTGATGCCAGCAGCTGGCACTTGGCCAGAAATTAGATAACAGCTTTAACTATTTATAGGCGCTTCTCACCAGCAGTGCAACAGGAAACGAGGAAGACAGGATGTTGCTTTGAGAAATGCAACTTCAGTCCGCACCACAGTAAATATTTGCCTTCATCACAAGGATAACCTGTTTTTCATGAACGCAGAGTCCCCTTTCATTAACACAGTCAAGCCACAGCCCGAGCTCTCGAATGCCATGGGTCCCCATTACCACACATCAGCCAAGGCATGACACACCTTTTCTGCTGGTGAAGACAATACCTTGGATTGTGAGCTCTGTAAGACATGGACTAATCAACCTCTGTTTATACAGGGCCTGGCACAGAGTGGTCCTGACCCCGACTGGGACCTGCAAACACCACTGCAACAAAACAATAGAAGTATGAAGTGCTCCTGTCATAAATTACGTTAGGGCATATGTGAACTTTTTACCCCCAAAAGATCTCAGTAGCTTTGCCCATATTAATATATTGTGTTTCTTTGCAACGTAAGACTTCTGGGCCACCTTAACTATCACACATCCCTTGCCCACTGACAGACTGCTGCTGACGCATCTTGTAGCCTGTAATAATGCATAAGAAAAGCACAGGAGAGAGAAATGTATGCTAGCAGGAAAAAATTGTGAGGCTGGCTTTTTACCTGCATAAACCACAGCCAATAAATTTTCTATAAATGCCAGCTAATGTTGCCCCTTTGAGAGCAACRGAAAGGGACTGTGTGGACTCCAGAGTCCTTTGCACAGACTTGCTGTCTGTATATAAACAGTAACACCTCATTCTCTCTTCTACCTCATTAACTGAAACACATTAAAACGAGTGTGCACTGGGAACAGAAAATGAGACTGTTAAACCAAGCTGATATAATCCTCATCAGCTGTGGGAAATGAGAACACATCCATTATGCTGAATCAAGTGCACCAACTGTGATTTACCGATAATRTTAAGACCCCAAGAAAGATACTCTTCCCCTGCTGACTCTCTCTCCTGCTTGTTTCATACGATACAGTTCAATCCTCTGTCTTTAAGCCTGCCTCACTTGTTATATCCAAGGCATGTTTCTAGCAACCACCTTCCAAGTACAGGACCGTGGGCCTTAGCCCAATGTTGCAGATAGCTTTATACACATCCTTTGTCCCTAAAAGGTACCTTCTCAGTAAGACAGAGGTAGCCCTCTAACTTTGCTAGGATTGGAGGTGAAATAAAATGCTAGAGTAGCATAGCACACACAGAGAAAGTGGGACATTTAAAAATCACTTCACCTCCAACCAGGACATTCCCATGCAGTATGACAGTATTTCATAAAGGCATGGTTTAACTCAGGTTGACCGTAAGATATGCTGCTTAGGCATCCACACCTTGGCTTAATGTTATCAGCCTTCAGAACAACATAAAAGAGAGGAAATACTGTGGCATCTACATACAAGAACAACAGTGCAAACAGGCGTGCATACTGAGCGTGCTATAACATTGCTGCAGGAAAGTAGTGGATCCTACCACAGCCCCACGCACAGCTTGTTCAGTAGGGCCTGTCTCTGGTCTGCTGCTTTTGAATATTCAGAGGGACAGGCAAGCAGGGAGCAAACTCATCTAACAACACTGCAGCGCTACAAGCACCCCCCAACTCTCTGCGGTTTGACTACCAAATGAACCAAATCAGGGGAGTCTCACCAAGAGGTTACCAGAACCATTACGCAGTAGCCACTGACTGCCAGCAATGCAACTCCACCTTCGGGTCGCAGCTCTGCTGGGCCTCCTAGCAGACATTTAAAGGCTGCTGCTCCTGAGCAGGAGAACAGGGGAGCAGTGAGATGTCACAGCAGTGCCCATTTATTCTTATCCTAGTGAGACAAAGTATGGGAACCTATTTGATGCCATACGAGCTGTTCACTGCAGGAACCAGACAGACAGCATTTCATTTTGAATAGACAAGTGGCTTCAGGCGCTATGCAAGTGCATTGGATTTGAACTGCTGACCTTAAGGGAGAGGCTCAGATTTCCAAATTCTGTTTTCCTTGAGCCAAACTACGCTTCTAGCGTACCAGACAGGGGTCTCTTCTCCCTTATGTCTCTGCCTAACTTCAATAGTTTTAGAGCAAGAATGTAAACAATCACTTTAATACTTGTAACTGCCATTTCAGATTTTTAAACCAAACATAACTATTAAACAGCATTTCTCTCTGAGTGCAATCTATTTTGAATGAAGTCTAGACTCAACTCTCTGGGACTAATTTCTTGATACAAACCTTAAGGAACTAGCAAGACATGCCAGGGTCTAAAATAATAGTTTCCAACAGCCTGTGCAGGCATTTTGAACAGGGTCCATGAAGTCTGTTTAACCAGCATGATGTGTGCAACAGAATCACAAAGAAACAGGCATTTAAAGTGACATCTGTTGGATTAATTAGCTGTGTAATTAGCCTCCCCTCTGTGGAGATAGGCTTTGTTACTGCTGCCTGAAACTTCCCCAGGTGATTTTCTTTGTAACTATCATTCTCRGAGCTGAGACAGAGAGGAGTGGGTGGGACAATTCTAATGCATGTTCAGAAAGAGGTAGGAATCAAAGCTAGAGGCTATTAGACAGCTGAAGGGAAATAAATGACAGTGGGTCAGAGGACTCTAAACCACCACACAAAAGTAGCAAAACCCAAACAAATCACATGCCACCAGCCTTGCAAATTCTGTAGCTATGGACAGCCCCACGTGAGAGGTGAAAGGGAAGGATAAAATTCAAATGTGTTAAATCCTCTCAAATTAGATGAGAGCATCTTGGCCTCAAGCCTCCTGCATCAGTTCCCCTCTCTTCCTACCTCCCTAGCTGGGGAGCCCCTGAGCTGGCAAGGAGGAAGGCAAAGCAGCCTCACAAAGCAAAGACATGCAATGAGGCAATGACTATGCTTCTAGCCAAACCCTTATGACCTGTTCTGCAGGGCAGAAAAAATCTGCCTGTTGTTTAGGACAATGAGAAAACCAAGATCCTACGACTATCTGCACTTCACCAATGATTCAGTGGCCAAGTAAAGGTACCTTCTCAGAAATCCATCCCCATTTTAAATGTAGAACAATAGAGGGAAGAAGATAAGGAATCAAGGCAGTTATTTTTGTGTCAAGTCAAAAGCAATRCAATAGAGAAAGTGTAAGGCAACTCCAGTATAACTCAAACTGGTACCTAAGCAAGCATTTACTGCAAGTTGATCCCAGCAGCTTTTCCTTATACAACATCCAAACAGTTAATCCTGCACAGCTTGTGTTAATGGGAAAGGTTCAAAATACAGTAGAGAGAAGGCAATAGGGGAGAGAAGGATGATACAGCACTCTGGGGAAAGAGCAGATTAGTCAAATTCCTGCTTATTATGTGTACTCCAGACCGACACGCCAAGTCCTGCCAGGGCCACACGAGCTGGATGCTGCTCCTCATAGCAAACCAAGCTTCTGGCAATGCACAAAGCTCCATGCAGGGGGATTAGTAAACTCCTCAAAGGTCATAAAGACACAAACTGATGCTGCTAAATTAATATTCACTTGCCAGGTGGTGGCAGCAACAGAAGATGGAGCCGCCATCGCCCACAGACCTGCACTGCCGAGGCAGTGTCATCGCAGCAGCGTGCAGCCGGGGGATGGAGGTGGGGGAGGGCCCGCGCAGAGCCGCATCGGTGCTGGCTCTTGTGGTTTGGATGACCATAACACAAGGCACCCACTGCAGCAGCATGGCCTGCAAAATCACGTGCTGAGGTGGCTGCCRTATCTGCTCTCTGTCCCACAGCTCTGCTCTACTGGCTGCAATCCTTGGCAGCRTGTAACCTAGAGACAAGTATCATCCAGCAGCTGCAATAAGATTTACCAGATCTTGTCCAACCACATCCCAAGGCAAAACTTTCAGGGAACTTGTTGCACAAGTATAACTTATTGCCTAATTTGAATTGCAAAACCTGATTGCATGTAATATATCGCAAAGCTAGAGATTTTAGGATCGGCAGGTAGGACAATAATGCATTATATATGTAATACATGCATTATTTATTGTAATTTAATCAATTTCCTATGAGATAGAAAGCCTAGAACCTCATGTGCCACYTTCACAGTAATTTTTTGGACTAACTGCTGCTGTTCAGAAATAGCTCAGTTGGCTCACTTACCTTAGGAGAGCACAAGAGAAAGTACACTGCCATACGGCAGCACTAACGCAGCCTAACAGGAAGCAGGAGTCCACTTCATGCCACGCTGGACAGGCTGGGGAAAAGCACCTGGCAGCCACCTCCCGCGCTTGCAAATCAACCCACTGCTAAAGATGGATATTAACAAATGTACATCCATTATTTAATAAAGCACATCATGAGAGAGCCTACAGCTGTGCTTCCGGCTACCTGGCAAGGGCTGTTACCCACTTTACCAAAAGTTAGACCCTCCCCTGCAAAGTGGGAAGAGAATTAACAGCATTTCCTAGGTCATCTGTAATTCATACTATGCAAAGTAGAAACAACTGCCCAGATGCATGAGAACATCAGGCAGTGGAAACCATCTGAATCCAGATCTTCAGCAAAGATGCTGGAAGCAGGCAGCTGAAAGCACTACAATACCTCTCCATCTGCCAACTTTGATCTTGTACAAAACGGTGTCCCCATCTCCTACACCTTGCRACTCAAGCACTCTCATACCCTGACTGGCCCAGTCGTTTTTGCCTGCTTTCGCCTGCACATACTAGGTGCCCATAGGAACATCCTACAGGYGGCCCAGGTAAGGCTCCCAGTAAACAGGCTCATTACCCATCTCGGACAAATCTCATTCCATCTCATTCTCTGCTGACTGGARCATCTCTTCACAATGCTGTATCTCAGGTATGGGAGTAACAAACAACACAYGCGCTTCTGCATCAGCCTCAGCTCGTAGTGACTTATCACATGGAAAAGAAATATGCAGGTTTTGGATCTAAACCAGGTTCTCTGACACGCATTCRGCTGAGGAGCTCTCCTCTTCTGTGGAGTGGCAACCTCCTACAAACATACTGGAGAGGGGGCAGCCGCAGTGACAGCTTTCACCATCCCAAAAGGTCTGCTAGAGCTACTATCTACAACCTGAAATCAGAGCAGCGACTACAACTACCTTGTCCATACAGACTCTGGATGGCAGGCAGGGATAAGACAAGCACTACTTGAACTGAGAGAAATTCCTGCTTTGGGTGTGAAGAATTTAAACATTCATTCACATGTTCCAAAATTATTGTTAAAAATAATGAAGTGTAAATGTTGACTAAACTGGCACCATGCATGGGAAAAGGCCATATAAGAGTCAYGCTTCCAAATCAAAATTATGACATCTTGCAGTGACGTTACCAGCTAAGGTCCAGGACCTTGTGCTCATCACACATTCGTGTTCATTTTGCAGTCTCTTACATTTATTAATCTAGTTTCCTTCATAGGTAAGTTTCTCCACTAGGCTGTTGGTCAGCTTTGTGTAGTGGTAAATTATCATTTGAATTTCTTTAAATGTGAAGTTGCTAGAGTGCCTGGGCCTGCTAGGACACTGTGCTCTGGCCTGGGCTCCTCAGGGAGGGATGGCCAGCATTGCAAACTGTCCCTTGGCCGCGAAGAGCTGAGCTGAGCCGAGTCGTTCAGTTTGCCAGGCACACGGTGCGGCCCCAACGTCATCTGAACGCTGAGCTTCCCGCTGTGTGCGGACCAGAGCGTAGCTCAGAAAGTTTCTCAAGCTGTAAGTTCAGCAAAGCTCAAAGTTTGTTCTGGGCTTCAGCCTGCTACAGTCYGGAGAACTGCCTCAATTCATGGGCTTATTTTATCAGTAAGAGTTCATCCAAGGTTGGAAGATGGTAGATGCGGATTAAAGCTTCAATGAGCAGCTTTAAGAACAACTTTGTAGGSAGACTTTTAAACAGATATTCAGTTGTGAAGCTGCTGTTGGAATTTTAACTTAAAATCTTGCAGGAAATCAGTTAAAAGTTCCTTATATTCTATAATTTAAACTGGCTTCTGGTGCAGTTCATGTTACTCATGAGCATAATTCAGAACTCTGATGCTGCAGCTGTAGTTCAAAAGATAAACTTGCAAAAACAAACCCAAAACACACAGAAGTCAGAGAGTAAATCAAAGGTTAATACAGCTCTAAATCCTCTGTAACAAGCATGATAGATTCTTTGTGAGCAACTTTACCCTAAGAACATTAAAAGACAGAGACAGAAGGAAGTTTTTGCTAAAAATCAAAATCCAAACATGCTTCCTTTTGCCCATGTTAAACCATTTGGGTCTTTCAAAGCTGAATCACGTGGCTGCTCTCAGCCCTGGCAACGCTGAGCTGTGCTCTCCCGYGCGCTGTCATTTCGGTGTGCAAGGCTAAGCCAGCAATACGTTTCTTCAGTAGCTCTTTGTTTAAACTTTTTCTGACTGAGTTACAGGTTTTGAACTGGAGATTTTCAGGAAATCGAAGGAAACATCTGAACTTGGCTTTTGCTCTAGCAGATTAATTCCGTCTGGATATTCCACCTGTGCAATGGATGCCTAGCATTCATGCCTGACCTCCTCTAGATGTGGGGGGCATTGCTTTGTTTCAAATCTATTCTAGTCCATTATGCTCATGAGGATAACAACTTAGCTTCTGTTACAGTAAGCCCACACTTGTAAAGAGTTTGTACGATCTCAGTCTCTATGCTTACAACAACTGATTTCGGTGGAGGGGGAAAAAAATCCTTTTCAAGGGTGGGAAAGTAGATTACATAAAAATAAAATTAAAAAAAAAAAAAATCAGAGCACCTCTGATATGGTGCACTGCCCTGGCACTCAGCATCAACCAGACTCACCACAGAGTGTCTCCGTTGTAGTATCTGTGCATTTGTTCACCATGAATAAATCATGTAAGGACCTATACCTCTCTAGRTATCAGACAATGGTGATGCATGAACAACATTTCAGCATCTTCGAAGGAAACAAGCACACCAAGGAAGTATGGGAGAGAGTCAGAACTTCTCTGCCACACAGACTTTTACAACAGCAACCTCTTCTAGACTCTTCCAACTATTATCCTACTTTTTTTCCCCGTGGTATCACTAAGACAGCAAACAGATAAATAATGGAATTTAAGTAACTAGAGCATAAAATGCAGTACTCCTCTCTCTGGACTGACTAAGCCATTTCCTAGACCAAGGTATATTCTGGTAGAGATATGYACCCTTCCAGTTAACTCTTCTCAGAATACGTGGTATTCTGGATGCATCTGAACACATCTGAGAACGTTGTAAAAACATATCAATGCATCTCTCTGTGCCCATGCTCTCTGCTGATGCCATGTTCAGTGGCAAAACAGCTATTWCAAGAAAATAGGCTTCTGGAATACAGAAGAAAGTACGTTTGAATCTCTCCTAGAGACTACAAAAACTCAGCCTGCAGTGGAAGGGTCTCAGCAGCCAGATATGTAGGATAAGTAGAGAAACAGGAAAGGCAGAATCACAGGCTTCCTGTGTTGTCCTACTTTTACATCACAACCTCAAGCAGTAGAAAAACATTTTAGAATGACAGAAGACTTGCAAAGTCAGTCAAGGTCTTGACCCATATGTGCAAAACTGCTAGTAAGAGCCCCAGCTATGCCAGCTAGGCAGAAGGCATGATGCACACTGGAATAAGCCCTTTCTCGCACGTCACCTGAATGAGTGATGAATAGGATGTTTCCCAGTTCAATCCAAATTTGAACTGTGAATCTGGACTGGGTCAAAGATGATGCAGTCAGCATTCTTTGGTTCCAAACAATGCTCCTGAGAAACACTCCACATACAAATCTATCTCTCAAACCATTCCAGAAAAGAAGATGCAGGTTATACTTCTGTTTTCACACAGACTGCAAGAAAACCTTCCAAAATCATATACAGAAGATGGAGCAAAGCCTGAAAGCAAACTCCAGGTATCTCTATTCCAGCCTCACATATTTATCAGGTTATTCTAGCTAGAGATGAAGAGTCTTCAAATCAGTCCATCTACCCCAAACCAGCAAATCCATTCTTAAAARTTTTAAAATGCACATTTACTACGGTGTTGGTGTTTCCCAGGTAGTTTCTCTAAGAACACATAAAACATTGACCACAAAAAGAGATAAGAAGTCATGGCAAGAGGCACAGGTATCRCATTCCCCCAGTAAGTACAAGATAAATCATCATTTTCTCAAATTAGCCCCAGAACTCTAAGGGGGCAACGAGGACTCAGGAAGAACAGAGGGACAAAAGGTAAAGCTTATTGGACTTTTCAGTTCCTTGTGACAAGCAAGGACTCTCCAATGTTGGATCTCATCCCTCATCGCTGACATGGGAAGAGGAACTGAGGCACACTATTACGATGTGCAGGACAAAGGTGGCAGCAGAAGGCCAAAGGTCTTCCTCCTCTGTCAATGAGCACATTGCAGAAGACGACTAAAAGGTTCACGAGACTATGGGTTAACAGTGTCTCCGGATTTCATTTTTGGCAGCAAGTATCACTGACAGAAGTGGCTCTTGGGCAATGCAAGCAGCCAATAATGTGTGATTTAAGAGGAAAATGGCAAAAAAGCAGAATAAGGAGGATTGTGTGTGATAAGCCTAGTGTGTGCTCTCACCCAGCAGCATCTGGAGAGGATTTTCTCCAGCAGGCAGGGAAGAACTCGATTACATCCAGTTAACTGTGCTCTAAACTGATTATGCATGTGCCAGGCTAATGGATTACATTAGCAAGAGGAAAAATAACATCCAATCAATCTCAATTTACTGCAGACCACACCAAGGCCTGAGAGAAGCAAAACCATTCTGTGAACTACCCCCACTCCCACTGCATCTTTTCAGCTATCAAAAGAGACATGGCATTACAACCACTCCAAAGACTGGAAGAATTGAGCTGAGATCTCAGCAGAGCTCACTTTGCTAATAGAAAAGTTCTTCCATGAAGTGGGAAATTCCACCTATGCTGGGGCAAGACACCAGGAGTCCTGCCTTTGTGGTCCCCTGCACTAGCAGGGCAACAGGAATACAGCTCTGAGGTTTATCAAAATAAAGAAAAGCCCGCATTAGTGTTTTTCCATGGGCTTTATCTAGACATACTAGAAAGTTAATATATGGACCATACAACAGACTTCAGTACTTTGAAACATATTATTCTTTGCCTGGTATTTCACTGCTGTTTTCGTGTCAGAACCAAGGTTGGACTGTAACAACTCTGAGAATYGCCCAGCCCTCTCATGAATCTGAGAGCTGTCAACAATTTCTCTCCACTTGTCTGAGGAAAGCATTTCAGGAATCTTTATTACATGCATCTATGTCCCCCAACCTGACTCTTGGTAATTTTCTTTTTTTCTTTCTCTCTCCTGCCCCCCTTCTTTCCCCCCTTCCCGTGGCAAGGTAGGAGAAGGATTCTAGTGACCTAATTGTCTTTTTCCCAGTAGAAATCAGTGTTACTGAAGGGTCTTGTCCAAGAATTTTAAACCCTAACAGTGTATAGTTAAAGAACAGCRTAAGTGTTACAACTCACAACAGAGCTTTCAAGTAATTCTTTTGTACCCAACTGAATTCCACAAACAGACAAGATCCGTTGGTTGGCATTTTTAAGTCTCAGAAGGACTCTCCTGCTGCCAGTTTCCAAGCTGATTTTCCTCTCTCAGGTTCCTTACACCTCTAAGAGCAGAGRAAGAAGAGCAGACCTGTCCATATTCAGAACCAGCCTCTGCTTGCTGGCTCCAGATGGTAATAGAGATCATCACTGAAGTCTTGGTCTCAACAGAAATGCATTTGTCTTCCTAGTCATCCCCTATCAGCACTAGCTAAGGCCCAGAACCGTATTTCAAGGCATTCCTTCTATCATGCTCCTGGGTCTTTCTCTTCTCTGATTTTGCTGGAACAATTCACTCCTACGGAAAAAACAGTAATTTTGAAATCTTATCTGTCCGCATCTTTGTATGGGTGGGCTACTGTATAGTTCAATGTAAATTGTTACAATCCCATTATGTACAGAAAGGCGTTCAGAGAAATAACCGAGAAAAACAAAGTATCTATGTATATCTATACATATATTAAAAAAAAAAAATTTACCACACTTGGGAAAAAGCATGAAGAAAAAAATGAGGATATAAAGAATATAAAAATTGAGAGAATGAGCGGACAATGAGCAGGAGAGCACGTGTGAACGGGAGGTATGTGGCTGCTCAGATTTATGGCAATTCGTACCTGATTGTTCATACTAAAGCCATTATGGGATGATTAGAGAAAAAGGTGAAGCTTTAAAGTCCAGCGAAAATCAATAGAAACGTCTGGAGCAATTCTGCTGCACGAGTGAAGGACTATTTACCGTATCCGGAGCTCCTCTTGGGTTACAGCACACAGTTCTCAGACCGGGGAGGGGAAGAGGATGGGGAAYGAGAGAAAAGAGTCAGGAAAAAGAAAGTCGTTATAAAGAAGATGCACAATGAGTGTATCTTCTGGAGTCATAGGCCAAATACTGCCGTAGATGAAAACCTATAATGCTTCCAAGCAACGTCTGACCGTTTGTGTTGACAAGTCTACACACACTTAAAYGGATTTTTCCTTCAGCCCTCTCTCTCTTTTCCAGCCTCGAGTCTGCTTACAGATCCCAGCATTAACACATACTGAGCACAAAAACAGGGAAACAGCAGCCCTCTTCCTTTCTCCCTCTCTGATCCATTCAGTCAACCCAGCCCTCTCAATGTCAGGATCCACATGCTTGTCCGAGCATACCTAAAACCTTCACGTTCTTCTGCAGGATCTTGCAAGACAGTTAAACTACCTTATGGAAAACAGTTTACAGTGGCAAATGCTATATTGTATGAACACTTCCAGCAGCAACTGTTGAATTTTTATGCATAGAAGTATCACTGAAACACATACGCAATGCTGCAAGACATAAGCACCCATCACAGCACCTTGAAATGGAGACTTACTGGCCTATTGCTTTAGAAGAACATATTTACTAGCAGAATGCAAATGAAACTGGGTTCCACTTGAGAGATCTGAGGGCAGCTCTTCTCCAAATGATCCCAATCCATTGCACCTAAAAATAGATTTTTCTTTGTCCCAACATTTGTGCCCCGAAGAAAAATTAAGTGAAGCCAATCCTTACCTTATAGAGCTTCAGGCTGGCCTCATGCCTCGAGTTCACGGTGTGGAGACGCAGCTTCTCTAAACTGTTGGTGTAGTAGTCACAAGCATTGCATTTCAGATGTACAGGGTTCCCAATGGCCACACACTTCAGCCTCCACTCATTGGCCTTGCCACCCTCYTTGATATGTGCCACCAGCTGGTATTTCTGCACATGCTTGTCCGTCTTACAGTGGAGTTGGAAATTTGCCTTGAGCTGCGTGTTGTAGCGGCACAACTTGCACTGGTATGAGTCCCCCATCACTGCCTTCCACTCATCTTCAGGGAGGCTACGCTCCACATTCATGTGAAGGCCCAGCATGTCCAGATTATCTGTAGTGAACTTGTTGCACACAGCACACTGGAAGAGCTTCAGCGATGGGTCGTTCGTTTGTGTGAAACTCTCACCCAAGTTCATTAGCTCCTCAGACACCAGCTGTCCGCCACCTAACCGCATGTCCAGGGGGATCTCTCCACCCACTGCGTGAAGGAAAAAGAGGAGAAAAACATCAGAAAAGCTAAATTCTCTACTTGCCAGGAGAAGAGAAGCACAGAGCAGAACACAGGCTCTCAGTGCAATGGTTACACCCACCAAACCTGCAGCAAAAGTCAAGCACAGCAGTCCCTTCCCTTATTCCTCYGCACTGCTGGTCGGTACCATACACAAAGGGTAAGGCAGTAGCATCCAACACGTATTTTGTATCCAATCGGAAAGGAGTGCAGCAGCCCTTGCTGTCCGCCTTGTAAATGCCAAGCTCTGAAAGAGAAGTACCCAGCCCTCTGCCTAGGAGAAGTGGCAAGAAACCCGACTTGCTGCACACTTTCAGAGGAGGAAAATTTCTTGAGTGTTGCACTGAAAGTCCCTGCAACCAGGTCAAGAGCTAGATAATGCTTTACTCTGTTTTTTCTTGCCAACCTGGAGAAGCAAGAAATGTTACTGCATGTAGTATCTGAGTTCAGTCCCTGCCCCCTCAAACCAGTGATCTTGGCCATAACTCCAAGCAATTTGAGTAYTGTAGTACTGTTGCAATCAGTAGCAGGTAATAGTGCAAAAAGAGGCAAGTACCCATGCCTATCCTAAAGTATATTCCTGCAGTATTAGACCTCATCTCTTGTCCAAGAGAAACAATTCAGAATGGCAGACAGTCTTCTAAGAACAGTTGCAATACGTGCATTGAATGCCCAAGGAAAAGACAAGCGCTATTAAGAAAAGAAATGCAAGAGCATGTCAGGGAAAGCCAGCAGGAAGCTTACTATCTTTAACTGTCACAGATCTGCTCTTCAAACCAAGAGCCAAACTCTGTTCACTTACAGCAAATGAATACAGCAAGCTCTGATTTACATCAGAGTACTTTGAAGACACGGACAGAGAGATTTTCTTCTAACGTTAACTTCTTGTGCCAAAGCACAGAGACCAACCACCAGCCTCTCCCTAGGAGCTCTGCTCCACCTTGCTCCCCTTTTCCATTCTGAAGACATTTACGCACCTCCTGCAGCTTTTTGGTATTATACCTTGATCTTACGTCACAGCTTGGCTTAAAAGCTTATTTTATCAAAGCAACCTTCAGGTCAACAGTTACTCAGTCAATTTAAAACAGAGATTTTTATTTTCTTAACTTTTAGCTTCCTACATTTCAATCTGTTTGCTGGGAAAAAGCCAACGCTGCGAGGACACTCACAGCTCAGGCAGAACCAGAAGTCCACATTAACCTTTTTGAAAGCGCATCACCACAGCTGGTGCAGACTGCAGCTTTGGGCAGGGTAAATTGTCTTTCCTCCAGAAATGCAATGTCACTATGTTCAATACAGCTCTAGGCAGCAAGAGCTGCAGCTTACAAAACAACCTGAACGCTGAGTTTGCTAGAGGAACAGTACCTTGCTTTCACCACGCATGTCTTGTACTTGCACAAAGAACTGGTTAAGAGACACCAAGTCCCATTTGGGTGCACTGCCATTCCCATACACCACCTTCTCCAGAAGAGGAGTTTGTCTTTCCATTAGTCACCACCCCCCTTTTTTTCCGCATGTAATCTTCTATGTACCTGCTCAATAAATATCCCAGAAGCATGAAACTCACCACTTGCCTTCTCCAGTCCGCGTCTCCTAATTTTTTTTTTTTTTTTTTTTTTTTTTTAAGTATTCCTCTTAGGATACATCCCAAAATCCTTTCTCTGAATCAGTCTATCCTAAACACACCATGTAGTAAAAACCTGAAAATAGAATCTTCTGAATTATTAATGTTCTATTCAAACGCAGTTTTGGACTGAAGTATAAAAACGGGAAAAATCTGCGTCACCTCTAGCAGTTTAATAATCTGTGTGCATATAAAAAAACTATAATATTATATAAAAGACACACAAATGTATACACAAGGAAATAACATGATAGATAACTAAAAACAAAGGGTCTAGAAGCTAAGATGCGCTCATGCAGAGCAAAGCCACTGTGATAGGATAAATCTTTTACTTTTGAATTTAATAAGCTGAGCTTGTGTCAAGTGCTTATTGACATGGGAAGGGCCTCCCTCTGTGATCCCTATCTCAAGATTTGTAACCATCAAAAGTACAATGTAAAAATCACTCTCTATACTCACATTCATTCAAAGCCTTGCATGCATTTTAAGAGACTTCAGTTAAAATACTCCCAAACTTCTCTCATGCCAATGTCCCTGTATTTAAATAAGGCGGGGGGGGGGGAGGCTATGAATTCCAAAAGGGTGCCTTCCAAGAAACCAACCATGGATGACACTATAAATTTTATACACAGTAAGCTACATTACAAATGGCTGGCAATTGTATCTTTTGGCAACTTGGAGCAATTGAAAATGCACTCAAAAAATTATGTCCTTGACCTCCCAAAGATGCAGGCTGGGACACTGCAGAGAAAAAGAATTACTTTAATTTATAGCCACTTGACTTCCTCCATTTTCTTTTTCATTTTTTTAGTATCTTGTGTTGTTGTTCTCTCATATGACTTTAAAGTCCTTCTGGACTAATAATAAACTGTACTAAGAATAGCTGAAGGAAAGGAGAACATGCATGAGGCCAATGAACCAGTAATGCAGTGCATCAGTAATAACAGCATCAATGGACAGGGTTATGAAGGGCAGAGTGCAGCAGAGAAATTAGTTCAGAGGAAAGCAGGTAAAGCAGCAGATTTCTTTCCACATACTTTCCCAAGGCACTGTGAAAAATTCTCAGCAACAGCAAAACAAAGTAGAGACAAGAGTCATTTCAGTTAGCATCTTCCATGTYGTAAGTGTTGTGGTGCACTTTGTTATGCTCCAGCTTTTATCCTAGAGCGCTGTGCAGTTCAAATAGGCAGGCAGGTGTACTCTTATCAAAGAGCTGCTGTCAGGAATGTTTTGACAAAAGCAGCATGGTGGAAGTGCTCTTAGGGATGTGACTCCCCATCCCATTCTAAGTCTAATTCTTGGGCTAAATTCTGTGGGGATACAGAGTGCCTTTTCCAGCATCTCTCACATTGTGCCAAGCATAGTGCCAACACAAGTATGATGAATGTTTGTTTTCAGGAAAAATGCATCTCAGAGTTTATTTTGATGTACTTTTATCATGAGGAGAGAAATGATCTTTTCTCCCTAATGCCATTCTTCTTCAGTTTAAAAATTCCCCTCCACTCAAGTCTTGAATCATGCATCTCATATTGGCATCAGAGGAATGGCTTCAGCTCAATCTCTTCAGCAAAGGAAAAACAACCCTTCTACAGGAATTYATCACACCTTTCAAAATTTGCATGCTTTTCCCTCTCCGGGCAACAGAGCACTTCCATAACAAAGCAACTCAACATCTTCCTTTGAGAGCACTAACAACTGATCAGATTCTCACAAAGCCACCCATAAAATAGCATTCAAGTACCTTACCAAAGCAAGAGGAAACATTTGGAAAGAATCCTTACTTTAGTAAGGATGAACATTTAATGTTTGTCAGCAATAATGCATACCCACTGTTTCATTAGCTCCCTACCAGAATTCTTAGAAAATGCASAAAAAGGATGAGGAAAAACTGGTCTAGAGGGAAATGCAGAAGAAAGGTTTTGTCACATTACAGCGGGCTGCAAAGACAGCACTTGGCACACAGCACCCTGCCATGCACAAGGGTTTCTATAGTCCCGAGATCACTATCCCTCCCTTACGCGCAGACACTGCGCAACAGGAAAGCGGTTCAACCTCACCTAGAGATGGAGCCATTGTTCCCATTGGATTGGTGGGATCCAGCTGGAAGCCCCCCATCATGAACTGTGCATCAGARGAAGTGCTGTCCATCTTCAAGTTGGGAAGATTCATGTTCTGTGCCAGGTAGTACTGGTAGAGCTCTGCCTCAGCAGGCGACGGCAGGCTACCGAGGCCCAAGTGCCGGTTGTGTTGGATTTGGGACATATTTTGCTGAAGCAGCATCATGTTGTGCATGTGCTTCTCACTGGTCATGTGAATACGAAGGTTTCTAGCTACATTGGTCTCATAGTCGCACACCTCGCACCGCCATGTCGGTTTGGTTTTTGGTTTGGTGGGGGAGGGGGCCCCACAGGTGCTACCAATATTTGCTGCAGCAGCAGCTGCGGCTGCYGCAGCAGCTGCGGCTGCCCCAGCAGTGTGGCTGAAGACTTGCTCTCCCCCTCCATTCTGCAGGTTTTGCATGTTGTTGAGATGCTTATCAGACTGCATATGAATACTGAGGTTGCCTTTGGTAGTAGTGGAGTAGTTACAGACCTCGCAGCGGAAAGGCTTGTAACCACATGTGTAGCTCTCACCCCGTGCCAACCGCGGGTGTGGCTGTCCACTTTTGCAGTAGACACATGAGCCACCTGGCTCAGGATGTTTCTCCTTCATGTGCGCCTCAAGTGTCTGCTGGTACTTGTAGTGCCAATTGCACTTGGGACACTTGAGTGTCTTACATGAGTTGCGAGAATGCATCATAGTCATGTGGCCACCTAGCGACCGTGAGGAGCCCAGGACAGTGTCACATTTTGGGCACTCCACGCCACTCCCCGAGGGGCACTCCCCACCCCCAAGWTCACAGAGGGGGCCAGCATGCTGGTGATGGGAGATGTAGCTCCCGTCCTCGCCCTCTGCACTCTCATTTGGTTCTGGTGCTGTGGCATTGTCTTTATTGGCACTTTCATCGATAAAGTCCAGCCTCCTGCTGCCCTCTGCCACATTGGCTCCACCGCCCTCATTGTTAAAGCTTAAGTGATTCCTCCTGTTTGCACCATCAAAGACAAAGGAAGAAGCAGAATTAGAACTAGTAGAAGCTGTGCCCCGTGACAGGGTCTGGAGCACGTTAGGCATTAAGGGAGAGTTAGAAATGCTTTGGTTTGAGAGAGCAAGGTCCTTTTTGCTGCTGCTGCTGCTGCCTGACACAGCCCCAGATTCCTCCTGGGGCCTGTCCTCCAATTCATCCTCCAACTCACTCGGAAACAGTCCTTTGCAACCCTCATCATCATCTTCCTCTTCTTCTTCCTCCTCTTCCTCCTCCTCCTCCTCCTCCTCCTCCACATCCTCCTCTTCTTCTTCCTCCACCTCCTCAACTGGCTCTGCCTTTTCCGAGAGGCTATCCTGGTCACCCATTTCTTGCTTCTCGCTCTCTGCTACCCCAGGGTCCTTTCCCTCTGAGGATTTGGTAGGACTGGAAGCCAGCGGGCCCAGGGGGACTGAGGTAATTGGAGTCTTCAGAGCCGAGCTGGTCAGCCCACCAAGGTTCAGGAGCGCACCAGGTGCCAAGATGCCTGACTGCGGCTGCTCTGTTCCACTAGCAGTCCCAGCCTGGAGAGTCTGTTCACCTTCCATTCGAATGCCACTGAATTTACCATAAAAACTGTGTCCAGGGCCTATGAGGTTAGCTGCAGAAACAAGAGGGTGTTGAAAGGTTTTGTTTTTTGGTTCCAGAAAACTTACAAGGGGTTCCTTGTCCTTGCCTATCCCTTGGATGATAGCGGAGATGTTCTTATTGCTAAGAATTTTCCGCTCTTCCTCACTCAGAGTCATTCGGTGATCATGTACCGCATGGGTCACGAATGAGCGGACATACCCAAAGGAGAGCTTACACAAGAAACACATCAGGATGGGCTTCCTCTTCCCGTAGAGCACAAAGCCATCAAATTTGGACAGGTCCACATTGTTGGGAACATCTTTGGATACACAGGAGCTTTTGGCAGAACCGTCGCTGTTCAGGTAATCCTTGTTGCTTTTGTGTCGCACATCGAAAACGCGGAAGCTGTGCAGGACGGGGCTGATGCCCGCCAGGGCTGAGGTATTCGGGAAGGACTGGTCTGAACCTTCAAACCATTTCCCGAAGGATGAGGCTATGTGGAAAGTATTAATGATCTGTGGGTAGACGGGTGCGGCAGAGGAGGGTTCTCCTTGCTTGCCCCCAGCGCTGGGTAGAGAGTTCATGAAGAGCGAAGGAAGAGCCCCACTGCCGTTGCCGTTGCCACTGCTACAGGCTCCCCCACTTTGGATCAGCTGGCTGACGCTCTCAACGATGTACGCCGAGCCATCCGGCTGGTAAACGATTTCACCAGCCAGGTTCTCCACATCACTCTCTTCGTCCCCTTCCTCGCTGCTGTCACTCCCACTCTCCTCCTTCAGCGGAGGGGGTGGGCGGGCGCTGGCGCAGTGGTGCTCCATGTAGGTCTGTAAACTGGCAAAGGAGGCCGAGCACTCGTTGCAGCTGACCTCTTTGCTAGTGGACTCAGTGCTGGGGCCGGCTGAGTTGGTGCTGTCTGGGATGCGTTCATTAAAAGGGACCCTCAGGCTGTCAAGGGGCCC
Source organism: Rhea americana (assembly GCF_003343005.1). Classification (NCBI taxonomy): domain Eukaryota; kingdom Metazoa; phylum Chordata; class Aves; order Rheiformes; family Rheidae; genus Rhea; species Rhea americana. The sequence goes on from NW_028186342.1 coordinate 545,399, forward strand.
GTGGTTTTCTGTTGTGGACTGCTCCATGCTGCTGGGCTTGTCGGGGAGGTGGGTGCTCTTGAGATCAGTCCATTGCTGGTGCTGAGGGATGCTACACCCATTGTCCTTCCCGGAGATGACAGGCGAGTCACAGCCCTCCATGGTAAGGCCTGCATGGAGCTTTCATTGCACCCAGTACGGCTTGGACCTAAAGGCAGACATGGGAAGGGCAGAAAAAGAAGAAAGCAAGTAAGTCAGAGAAAGGACATAGACAGTTTCTATAAAGAACAGTTACCACAAATGCTGACGGATCCTGAACCCCTCAGAATTAAATGAGGGCTCATGTCCCAGGAATAAGTTCCCAAAATAGAAGGCCTAAGCTACGGTTAATCCAAAGGGTGCAACGCTGCTGAAAACAAGCAATGGAAATACAGAGGTGCTTTCTGCCTTCCTCTCCCCTGATTCACTGCGGGAAGCAGGAAAGCAAGAGGCAGACTGAAGGGACATGGAAAATACTGAAAAACTCCCCCTCCTTCCTTGAAGGGGGAAAGGAAGATTGCAGGACCTGCATTTCCACCCCCAGAAGTSTTAGATCTGTAGAAAAAAATACAAAATTAAATATTTAAACAGAAAAGCCTTTGACAGAAATAGAATTAAGAAACTACAACAGAAAGTGCTAGAGCTTAAAAACTCTGCAAAAATCATGCTACAGACTCCTTCCCATCATATCTGCAGCTTGTTATTCCGAGTGCAATTCCCTCAGTAAGACTCATTTCAGACAGTTCCTTCCGTTAGCAGTTCTGGGAACAAGGAAAGCGTCCTGGGCTTAGTCTTTAACTTCTACCTCTGTGTTAGACCATCACAACCCAAAACAATTTCCAAGGATCTCAAAATAACAGAATTTAGTCTGCATAAGAGATTTAATTACTCTGCTGTGTTCTGGACAGAATTTAAACTGCAAGATGTCAGAAAAGAAACCAAACAGGAAATTCCAGATCTGACAAGAGTCTATCCTGACTATCTGAAAGTGGTCAGTGCAACATGTGTCAGGAAGCCCCCAGAAATCTGGCCCTGCACAGCCTCTGTGCACAGACACAGGCTGCTTCCTCTCTACCCTCACGCACTGAYGACCAGTTTGGGTCCTACCCAGCACAGATTCACAGCACTCCTGCTAATTCTATGCTGCTGAACATAACGAGTCTTAGAGAACCCCGACGGGCAGCGAGGCAGCTGGTGGGCTCTGGCTGCTGAGCATCACTGGTGCCAACTGCCTCCCTGCCATTTGCTGTGCTCTGCCAATGCCTCAGATGCTACAATCCTGCCCAAGCCCTCTAGGTGACCTGTCTGTGAGATCAGGACCCCATGAGAGGTTGGAGCATTATATCGCRGACTGCAAATTTGCAAGAAATCGCAAACCTAAGAGGAATTCTGCCTGCAAAGAGCCATTGCTACAGCTTCCTTCCTACAGAGCTCCTGTGCAAGCCAAATGGGAAGAAACAGCRGCAAAAACTAAAACTCTGTTACCTACAGGGCCAACCTGTGCTCCACAGATTTCCCYGTGTGTACAGACACAAAGCATCCCTTAAAGACAACTGAGTAAAAACTATATGCACAGAGGCCAACTACTCCACAATTTTAGGACCTGTGAATCAAGAAACAGTGAAAACCATTGATCTAGAACATGAATCTGCCAGCGCAGTGCAGGAGTTCTTCCAAAGCAGTTTATCCTCTACCAGCTAAATGCAAACACTGCTTCACTTGTCAGACTATTTCAAAACTGAACACATACTTGGAGGGAGTTTTTGCTCATACTCAGTATAAAGCTTTTGGAGGATAGAATTTAACAAAATGTTGTTATTCTTAAACTCAGTGGGATTAAATCTAACAAAAATACATTTTTAGCTTTTACAGTTGTATTATTTCTTTTATATCGTTCCAAAAGTTTCCATCATTTAGTACAGCTTCCTCTCTGTACTACACCTTTCTCAGAGCTGCTCTTACTCGAACATCCTCTAATTAGTCACTGTTTCAGCTCAGGACACTACTGAAGTTTTGGATAGGCCAGATCTATTAGGTAGGACCACCCCACCACCAGTTTACACAGAGAAGACTGTCCACACAAACTGACACCGTGTATTTATTTAAGAGCTCCCTTCCTTTGAGAACTCCAGTCGCATTAGCAGCCTTCTACTGTCCTTATTCTCTTTCAATAGAAGCTGCCGTTTTAACAAACTAAACCACTATCTAAAGGTTAAATATTATAATCATAATCTGAATTTTTCCAGTACTTTCTAGCTYGATTCGAACCTATTAGACATGAAAAACCTTGTGAGCTCCTTCAGAGCACTGTGCCTGTAACATGGAAAACCAACCCTTTCGCTCCAAGATGACATCTACCTGATGAGCACACACTGCATTTAACTGTAACGATGCCTGGGGAACTTTCTGTTGCACAGATATGCAAGTACTGCCCAAAAACTGGCAAAAGAGAAAAGAGAAGAGAAAAAACATGAAGTAAACTGGAGATTTGACAGAGAACACCTGACCAGTCGCAGCACTGGTAACTTAACACAGAAGTGCTGAATGAACTACCTTAATTCAAGTATAAGAAAATGCAACATTAGATGGTATCTCCTTTTCCTAGCTTTATCCTCTACCAGTTTATTTTTCCTTACTACAATAAGCCATACTTTTTCCGATTTCCTGTCACTAATCATCTCTTTTCCCCTTATACTGTCTCCTATATAATGAAGTATGAGATGCATATATCTATAACATGGWTATTTATAAGCCTTTGCTCTCTCCAAGTCCCTCTTCATTCACATCAATGTAATTTATAATTTTTATGGTAATATTACAGATTAAAATTAATAGCAATACATTAAGWTAGATTACACCCACTCTAGGTGAGAAGAGGATCCCTCTCTTCTATCCTCCAAATACCACAGCTCCTTTTGGGAGCTACTTCTGCACACTCTTTGGGAGCACAACCCTTAAATGTTTCTGGCTAGTAATTATCTCCCAGCTCTGACTCACTTTCCCCTGCCCTGGCTAGCCTCCTGCTGCACAGAGAGGCGCTGGCCCTCCCTGCACGCAGGGAAGCGGGCTCCCTCCTGCCTCCACTCCGGCCCCGGCGCTCAGCTGGTGCCCGCGGCTGTGCAGCAATAAGCTACACGGTTCTCACCGCTCAGTGCTTCCCACCAGACTCGGGCTCTGAACACATCTGTTGGGCCAGTCTGGGTGCTGCTGCACTATGGGCAAAGCTTGCGGAAAAGTACTTACAATTACCAGCTGAGCTAGAAAGTAACATTCCTCAAAGCAAGCAGGGAGATGCTGTCTATGGAAGGGCATTGCGGGGCAATACTTAATGAGACAAAGTGTTCAGGTACAGCATTAGCTTGCAGCTTTTCCAATCCCTGCTTGCCTCCRACCCTATGCTGTAACACAGCTGTCTATGTGGTTGCTCTGAGAATGAATATCAATTCGATCTGGATTAAAAATAACCCGGTACACTGCATGGAAGGGAGTAAGAAGGAATACAACAATCCTGTTGCCAAAAGGCTCAGTCTTAGTAAGTTTTGCTTTCTTTAGCTAAAACGACATTTTAACACTGTATTGTAAGAGCAAGCACTAACTAGCACTCTCGCACAGAACGCCTGTGCCTTAGCTATGCATTTTTGTTAAATGGATCCCAGATGATTCAGCGTCGAGGCCGCACAGCCACCTTCCCACGTGCTCTTTCCCCCTTCGCTGCCACCTTATGCATTGAGAACTGGATTCCAAACCAAATTCATATTGAGGRAAAAACTGAGATGAAGAAGCAGCTTCAAAACTCTTCACTACTGTATGCTCAGTAGGCAATATTTTGCATTTCTGCTGAGAAAAATTTTAAGAACATCACTGCAGACTTCAAAACGTAACGTGAAACRAGCACCATACTTTCAAAACGCCTAGAACAAAGCATGCAGTCTCCAGGCTGGACAAAAAGTTCCTCTTGTGTTAAAATACGCAAATAAATAAAGATCAGAGTTAAGCATCAGTAAAATAACCAAGCACATCGCGTTTCCCAAGAACATGCAAAGGCACAATGTGAATTCTGAGAGGCTCCATTATCCCGACCTCTGGATTGGCAGGAATTTGCCTGATTGACAGTTGGGCCAAAAGGGTTGGCAGGGCTGATGGGGCGGGAGGGTTAACAGTCTGATTGCAAAATCAATGAAATAAATGCTTGGTAAGTTACAGGAACATGCGGGAAGAGGAGGCCGCGATTGATAAAGGACTGTGGCTTTGATGCTGCACTGGGGACTTGTTTATTGACAAGAAAGCCAATCTCTTCTCCCAGCCAGGCCAGACCAGGCAAACCTGCAAGCGCTTACCAATTAATTGGTGGGCTTTTCTGCCTTGTGTTGCTTTAACAACACTCCCCCCACTCAGCAAGTTAATCAGCTTAGGAGATGCCTCCCTAAAAGAGCCTTCTTTCTTCATTCGCTTTCTTGACATGGAGCCCTTTCCAGGCAGGTGAAAGCTCTGCAGTCAAAACACGGCCTGCCGCACTGTCCCAGTCCCTGGACAAATGCCAAGCCCTACGCAAACCAAAAGTTTTCTTGCCCATTTAGTTCATCCTCAGAGCTATTCGCAAAGAATGAAGCTGCAGGAGGAAAAGGTACAGAAACGTTTGCTTCCATTCACATGGGAATTGCAGATATCAGCCCTTTAAACTGAAAAGAGCAATTTCCTTGTTAAAGCAAACTGGACTTTAAACAGGAGAACTGTATGTTGTCATTAGCTCACTATTACGGCCCCTGCATCTCCCTCCATCCCAGACCCAATGCTCAGCATCGCTAGGTGACCCAAACGCAGGGCAAGGAGAATTTATGAAGACTGACTGATCCTCTCACACACTCACTGTCTGTGAGTGCAACACTTCCCCATCCTCTTCCCGTCTCCCCCTCCTCCCCCTTTCTACTCTGTTTATCAGCCAGTCAATAAGAAAAGGTAGTTCTTACTTAAGGAGGCAGAAGTCAACTCGTCAGGTCGATCAGCACTCTGTCTGTAAACATGGTTTCCCGTAAAATCAATGAACTTCAGTTACAGAGAGAACAGTCTGGGAACCTGAAGACTCCCCGCGCCTCCCTCCCACCTGCTGCGAGAGCCGGGCCGAGGAGCTCTTGCTCGCTCCCTGCTCCGGCCTCTCATCCTGCCGCTGTCCCACGCGGCTCACAACTACCCCAAGCCTTCTGCTGCTGTCGGAGCCATTTTCACCSCATCGCCAACAGGCYGTTCCACGACTGCCTGCTCTTCCCMTTTGATACCCTTGCCCCTTGGAGCACAGACCTGGCACCCAGTTCAACCCATCTACTGAGCCTGGTGCTGATGAATAGAGAATTGGACAAATTCAGGGATCTGGACCAATTCCTCCAGGCTCAAAAGCATCAGCCACAGCTGTCCAGAGCTAAGCTGCATGTAGACAGCACAGTGTTAACGAAARCGTTACATTTCCTGCGTTTCCATCAGGAGTTCCTACCAACCATGGCTGCTCCTCTTTCAACCACGACCGYCCAGAACGCAAGTGAAGCCAATCCCTGCTCCTCCCTGGGTCATCTCCTTAAACTCCGCGTTTCTCTCTTCACACAGGCAGAAATACCATCTTACAGCAACACTTCTCCCACTTAGGGGCAGTCAGTGCTGAACCACCGTCCTCGACTCCCTCGCGCACGCAGCGTCTCGCTCAGGGCAGTGCCTAGACCGTGACACTGCGCTACTTGGCCCCTCGACAGCGGCAGCAGCATGGGAGGCAGAGAAAGGAGAGCGGGAGGGAGGAGGGGGTTCCTGCTGTTGCCCAGGCTTCCCGAGAATTAAATATGAACAGCCGTGCTGTGTAATTTTAAATTGTTAATTAGCACAGGGTTAATTAGGCGGCCCTTTCACAAGAGGCTGTTTGGCAGTAAACCAAGACTGGAAGCAATGAGGAAGGAGGAAAACAAAAGGAGAAAGAGACAGTGAGAAACTGTTCCCTCTGCTAATGACCCACATGGCACCATGAAAAAAAAGAAAGGGTGCTGAAGACAGGGAAAAGATACAAGCAGATGCATTACATCCACGGCCATTACCCTGGAAGATACCCAGCAACGGGGCCCTCCCCCTGCGCGCTGGGGAGAAGTGCTCGCCATCGTGATGAGCAGGGCCTGCTCCTCCGCAGAGCGCCTGGGCGAGTGGCAGAGTCGCAGCTTCCAGCTCGCTTCTGATCTTTAAGCTCTGTGCTATGGCTCCACAGAAGACATGGCTCATAGACACTTACTAACAGAACTTGAGCGCTTCCCCTTAMACAGAAAATGGCATGATGGCCTCTAAACTTTGTAAACACACACCTACCTCTTGTGCCAACAGACATCCTATAAAACCACTCCGCAAGTATATACTAAGAAACTACCCTAGATTAGCTTCCYTGCTACAAGCAGCTGTTGTCTAGAGCTGCACCCTGAAAACAGGGCAACTGAAGAAAAGAGAGGAGAGGAGGAAAAAAAACAAAATCAAAAACCTTCTGCCCAGCCACAGAGGCAACTGAAGGTGCTTGGGATTCAGAGTGGAAGAGAAAGAGGGCAGAAGCAAGAGGAGAAAGAAAGCAGAAGGATCAAAGATAGGCTTGGGAAAAGCACAGATACCTTGGAAAAAGCTTAGATGCTCTGTGCGTGCCCTTTCTTACACTCTCATCTTGGCCTTTTGCAATGTCCTCAGAAGACTAGAGCATGGCATGCATGTTAGAGTTCAGGTTAGACAAGAAGCTCCTGACTCAGGGATGGTGCTAGATGACATTTGTTCCAGCCTAAGAGCCTGGGGATGGACATACTCAAGGTGACTGAATAGCAAAGTAAACTTCGTAATCCCAAGGACCAGGTATGTTGAAAGCTAAATGCTCCTGAGAACAGAAAGTCGGGGGGAGTGGGGGGGAGTAAGACTATTACCATGTCCCTCTTGTGATGTGAGGAACCTGGAGCATCAAAGCTTTCTATGTTGCTTCTCAGCACCCAGCATACCACAAAGCATTCTTTTCCAATAATACGTAGGAAATTGCATACGGGAAGGCATGATCCTAGGCAATACTTTTTAATCAAGAAATCTAAAGTTAAGAAAGAACATAATATATGTTGCCAAAGCAACTTTAATTTTGCTTCCTTATGCATATGCATTATGATATCATCCTTAATTACACGATCACACTAACTCAGTAAGCAGGATGGTCACAAAAGAGTAAAACTAAGATTGTATAAGCATCCTGTTACTTTATGAGACTTATATAGGACATTTTATTACACGAGTATGTGTGAAGTCACTTCCTAGAATATAAAGATATCATCTTTAAATTCCCTAAGCAACAAGGGCTGAAAATTCAAGCTAGTTAGCAACACAGGGACAGTTTCAAATCCCAGTTTCACAAAATGCTTTTATCCTCTAACTTAAACAGAAGATAGAGATTCTAGCTCTTCCCCATTAAGGTGCCAGAAAGGTTGGCAGATATTCTTACTACTAAATGGAAATGTTGACAATTCTCCAGTATGACTTGGAATATGAAGATAAAATGATACTTATCAGCCAAAATATAGGTAAAATAACAGTGAAAGCAGATGCATGGCTTGGAGAATGATTTCRAGTTGGATGTTTCCAGAAATATTTTAGATAGTCAAGTTAGACTTAGGATTCTTCTTACGCAACTCCTAACAAAAAAACTGAAAATAGCGATATTATTCTCCGAGTTCAGTATTTTAAAGCAGAACTACTAAACTAATTTGTCTCTTTCACACGGAAGTCACAGTTTGCACCTGCCATGCAAGACAATGCTGCCTTTTGACACACACACCTGATCACAGCAGAGTTRCCTCCATCACCAGACATGGTTTGTGGAGTATTTGTAACAGATGGTATTCCTGTAAACTCTGAGCAAGCTCTCTACCTAGCTTTCTTCCTCTCCTGAGGCTAGGCTTTACCACAGAGCCAACAAAAAAACCCAAAACTCAGCTTTGACCAAGTCAAAGAGTTTCTCTGCAGACACTGTTCAGAGTCAGACTCCTGTTTCCAGCTGAACACATGGCCACTTCCCACCGCGCTGTGCCAGAGGGGAATTAGCAGGCCAGACATGCCTGCTGATGGAAGGAGGACCCAGTCAACACTGACCTGTAGGTTATAACCCATGCTGACAAGAGCGTTACTCCCAGGGCTGCATCTCCTTGTGAACCTGCCCACTGTCCTGTCAAAGCCAAGAATTCACACACATCTTGGAAGGCTCCATTAGYACTGGATGAGGAATTTTAGCCGACTGGTCCCGAAGGGCACAAGGTCCCAGTAGAGGATAAGGTAAGATACAATGGTCTACAGAAAGGAAAGATTCATCAGACACCTCAAAAGGGCAGGACAATCTTCTCCCGGCAGGAAGACGACCACATGGAAGGTTTGCCTTTGGCAGTGAACAGAGCTCCAGGACTGGCATGCTGACAACACAAACAAGCGCTGCACTGCGCRCTCTCATTAATAGGACAGAAAATAAAAGCACTCTCATACACACAGACTCACATGCATAGGCACAGCAAGTTCCTCAGATCTTCACAGGATCATTAACATAAACAGCTTTTCAAGCAGCAGGAAGCAGAGGAAATGCCGAACAAAACAGGACTGGAAGCTGTAGGACTCGAGCACTTGGCTCGGAACTAAGAGAAAAGGTCTTCTTGAAAACATGAACCTTCTACTGTGCCCACATTTTTCCCTGTCCTTCACACCAGCTAAAACTGGGCCAATGAGAGCACTACGAGATTCGTTCAGGCACCTTTTCAGAAAACATTTTGTTATGAAATTATATTCCAAGTTTGCTGAGCCCTTTGAGCCAGCTACTGTACCACGCACAAAAATATTTATATAATCATCAACCTACTGCCATTGAGACCAGAGTAATCTAGAGGAGTGCCACGGGGTCCTAAGCAAACAGCTGCGGAAAAGAGCATTTATTCTTGCAGGCAGATTCTTTGCAGTGAAAGTATTTTGAAGCTGAGGTAAACTAGCTTAAGTTACATTTCACTCTACAAAACAAAGTAAAGCACTTGTTTAGTTTATAAGTGACATGTCATTTATACATTCCTGGGACATGGAGCTTGGTTAAAGATCCTGTGTGAACCTATTCTCTTGTGTAGGACAATGCAGAAGTTCCATTTTTTTCACATTGTTTGCTTTAAAACATTGCACAGTCCATGACTTTGCAACAGTACAATTCCTCTGTTTGCTCTAAAAATCCAACATTTCTTGTCAAATACCATTTTCAGGCTATGTTGCTGCAGAAATAARATAGATGTGCAACTGGTTCACAATTTCAGTGTAGTGTTGTTGACCTGACTCCAAAACTAACCAAAGAGCTATCAGGGACAAATCATCTCATTCAATCACATAGACTTGGCACAATCAGTTCATTTTATGAGATAACAAACCACTCATCCTCAAAAACTTCAGAGCCCTCAGTCTCCGCATGGACTCCCCATACTGCTGAAGAAAATATATYTCACTAGGGATTTCAAGCAATAAAAAAATATTATCTTTTATTAACTTCCTGTACTTCTAAATAGCAAATTTGGTTTCTATCAGCAGGGGGAACAGAATGCCTCTGTTTCTTTTGTCTGATTTAAAAAGGAAATATAAAAGGAAAAAAAAGCCCTACTAAATATCCATAAATAGATATTTTCATTGCAAAATTTCAATACAAACATTTTAATGCAAAAGTCAAAACAGTCTTTCCTGTGAGAGTGACAGAGCACTGGAACAGGTTGCCCAGAGAGGTTGTGGAGTCTCCTTCTCTGGAGACATTCAAAACCTGTCTGGACATGATCCTGTCTAACATGCTCTAGGTGACCCTGCTTGAGCAGGAGGGTTGGACTCCATGATCTCCAGAGGTCTCTTCCAACCTCAACCATTCTGTGATTCTATGAAAACAYTGTCAAAAAATTATGAATGAACACTGTCAAATACTTTCACCTAACAACTACATGTGCTTATATTTACTTGGGAACAAAGGATGAAATTAATTTTATTTTATAGTGGTTAAGCAAACCAGCACTRTCACAGAATTTGATCCTTCCACAAGAACAGGATAAAAAAGGACCTTCTGGATCAAACTCTATCTCTTGCCATGACAGGCACCATGAAAGCTCTGGCATCATGGGTCATTGTTATACCCAGGACTTCCACAGCTCCTTGTACCGGTAAGAGTTTTATTACCACAGCTGTGTCTAGGCTGCCTGTCCCTTACTACAAAGCCCAGTTATATCCACCTTGCACTATGGAACATATATCCTCATCTAACCCAACTGAGCAGCTTRAGAGAGATGCCCAGCACTGTTTTGCGTTTCAAATACCATAAAGCCCTACATAAACACATTAAAGACAGTATTCAAATCACCAGACCACTGTTTCTGAGTCCAAGACGAAAGTGTAGCATTTATAATTGACTACAAGATGCAAACCACAGCAATAACTAATGACTCCTGAAAATGAGAAATTCCAGCTGGCTTTTGTAGCCTTGCTGATGGTTCATCTATCCCCCATCTTCCAGTTATTCCCATAGCCTGCGCCGAGTAGTCCCACTCAATTAGAAACACTTGAGCTATTTTCGCTGCTGTATGGAGAACCAACTTTTAYAAACCATCACAGCTAAGATCCAACYAGCAACAAGACTTCAAAAGCTGACAAAACCAATCCTGCATAGCACAGCCTGAGAAGTTAATTCTCTGCTGCAAGGCAGCACTCTCCCAGCTATGTTCTTCACCACACACAGCCTGCAGACTCACATGCCTAGGGAAGGAGTCCTGCCAACACCGTTTCCCTTCTACTGATTTACCCGAACAACAAATATGTTCCAGACTAGCGTTAAGGGCCAAACAGAGGGTAAGAGTTAGATTTCTAAGTCATACAGATCTCCTGTGCCAGGGCTCAGATCCAGTCCTTGTTAGGAAGCAGACAAGCTGCCTGGTTCTGGGCTCAGCCACTTTCTCGCCCTTCAGGAAAGCCTATGCTTTGGACAGCAACAACACACCGAGTCGCAGGACCTCAGCGGCATTAGGTCATTCAGTAACCATTCTGCTTAGACAAACACTGCAGCTGTCTGATATGCTAGTCCTGAATTACACATTGGTCTTGCAAAGCCCYTGTTGCAAAGGTCACCAGGATGTGTGCTCAGGTAGACTATTCGTGTTTTAGTACAGAGTACATTTTTCTAGTTACTGTTGTATCACTCTAGAAGCTAACTAAAAAAGAGAAGCTCTACAACAGCTAGAGAAATCCACCAGCACAGTTGGGAAAGCTTYCCTAGTAGCACATCTGTCAGGCAAACCTTTAGGAGTTGGACAGGTCCTATGTTCCCATAAACTGAGCATTTGCACACTCACCTGCTACCAAAGTAGTGCCCTGCTCTAGACTCCAGATACAGTTTAAGGATTTTCTTTATCTGATCAAAATAAACCCTACTGATTGCAGCAACCAAGCAGAGTCAATAACTGCACACCATTCAACAGGCTCAAAGTCTCAAGTTCAGACTCTTTTAGTTCACAGTACCCAGCCACTCTCTATCAGCTGTTGCATCCCTGTAACACTTCAGGGTAAATATATCTCCTGTGAAAGTTTAACTATCTTACAAGGGAGAACTGAAACTAAGATTCAGATAAATCGAAGTTTCAGTGTGCGTGCCAGCGGATCTGTGCAGGCTCAGAACTCGGCTATGACYGCATCGTGGTACACCTGCATGAGACACGGACACCTTTAGAGCTGTCATTTCCAAGGTGGGAAAGGAAGTTGCCACACACACTTCTCAAGATCTCCAGGACTGAAAGCGTTACTCTGCTACTTGGCCTCTTGCTAATTGTGGGTTTTATTTTTATTTCCTATTACCCTCTTGCACGCCTGATGAGATTATCTTACCGGAACTGACACAGCTGGAGGCTGTAGCCATACATGGAGCCTCTCAGGAGGCAATGCAATTTTATTTCCATTGATCAGAAATCAGCAGGCCAGTAAATGATGGGAAATTCCATTAGGAGAAATACTGGGCCATGAGACCCAAACTATGTAGCTACACCTAAATCCCAGAAAGTCCTGTCTTTCCCTWAAGTCCTGTCCAGAACCTGACAAAAAAAGGTCATCTTTCTTCCTCCCAGAACAGAATGAGCCACTAACCTGATATTCTTAATCACTGGCTGCTCTGCTGGAAGCTGAGGCAATACTGTCAAAACACCCCCAAGGGTTCACTTAGTTGAAACAAAGTCTTTTGTATACGCAGCACTGATCCGTTCCCCCAGCTCACAGCCTCATCGGCTACCGCGGGATCAATTGAGTTTTATGAGTAAATCCCCTATTCCATAGCCACTAGATAGCAGTTATTCTCATAGGTCAGGTAAACAGCTGAGATGTGACTGCATGCCAGTGAATTAACCAGTTCCCAGGTAGTCCCAGTAGACCAGGAAGAAGTTGAATAGGATGTCTAGTGTATGSTCCTATTCCAATCTGCTTCTGGGCCCAGGTCCCTGGGTAAAGCATGCTAACAGCTGCCAAAGGAGCAACTTTTCTTCTCCACCAGTGGTGATCTCGGTGCATATTCCACTGGGGTGAAGCCTCTTCTGACAAGGCACAACACTACTGTTACAGGTCCAAACCGACAGGTACAGAGAACAGAGGCAACGGCTTAAGGTCGACACTTAAATCAAGAATCACATTAAAATCACATTAAATCCTATTTATTTTAAAATACCATGTACATAGATAAGTATATAATATGCACTTATTTCTACATCCTGGGCTTAAACTCCTACCATCGAGCATCTTTGAGCAAAAGCTGTTTCTGACCTGGCTCACTGATAAATTTCTGCACATGTCTAGGTTGAAATCAGAGTTCCTTGCTTCCCACCTGCCTGCAGTGGCAGGACAGACAGGCCCCCATCAGTGCAGCACGGGTTAACAGAAGCTGACCGCAGCACAGTTGTTAAAGTAATCAATACCAGTGAGATACTAAAGCAGCATAAGCCACATTATTGATTGCCAAGCAGATGATAAAACTGTTTATTATGATAATTGCAGGGTGCCTGCAAGATGCTTCTAGTGCTGTCTTGAGCTTTTTACAAAAATAAAAAATGCCAGGCCATAATATTCTGTCTGAAGCCCCTCAGAACCTGGGCTGAAGCCCTCCGTACTTTGGCAGTCAAAGCAGTAACCCTGAGCTAGCTCTGCCTCCAAGCTACTGTTTGGACAGAGAGGATCACATTACTAGAGACAGTCCCTGAACTACTTATGGTACTTATACTTGATGGTGTGGTCTCACTCTTAGGTGTACACACACCTATATTCCTCTTTCTCTGGAGCATTCCTTTCCATGCTATTTGAAAGGAAGGAAGCAAGAGCTTAAACTCCAACTGCCATGCTAGYTAAGAAATACTGTTTCTTTCATCTGTCACCAGCTCTAAAATCTACCTGAGGTTCAGTTATAGTACCCTTGATGAGGGTTTTTAATTCAAAAGAATTCAGGCCTTGTGGTGAAAAACAAGAAAGCACTGGTCAGAGATGAAACAACAAAAGCAAATGTATATATTTCCATAAAAAGCTTTACAATTGCATCTCTTCTCCTTTTTAAACATCGACCTAGGTCGACAGAATAAATCTATCAAACAAGTAAGCCAATTCAAAGAATTTTTGGGAAGATACAGGCAAACAACAGAAAGGATCACTAACTACTWAGGTACTTGCTTGAGGCCCATGAGACCCGTAGTAAAGTGCCATTTCTGCAATAGGGTTCCCGTGCAACTTGAGGYAAAACAGCTTCATCGTTTCTAAGGAAGCAACAAATCAGGGGCAGCCAACTGTCTCTGCTGAGGAGTTCCAGTGTCACACTCCTCCCGCAGCTCTGCTGCAGCTGCACTACCACAAAACCGGGGAGTAGCAGGAAGGTTAATAATCCAAACCTTGCAAGTGGAGGACATTTTGCGAAGGCCAGCATATTTGCAGAACACCTCAGAAACTCACACCATGACAAGGCAGCTTGTCAGCCTGCCACCAGGGCCCACACTTGCCTGCAAGGTGAGCTATTGATCTGCTAGGATGAAAGCAAGAATACATTTTGATTCTGAAGTCACTACAGATATTGAAAAGTTTCTTTTGGCTTAAAGACAACAATAGGCATCAACTGACCTTCAGTAAGTAACTGAAGTACAAACTGCAGGACTGTACCTATCCTAACAAAAGCATCTGTACTYCTCCATCAACAAGAGCAGGAACGGAAACTAAGACAACTAGGCTCTACTTTACCACCACTTTCACAACCAACACAGCTTAAAACAAGCTTAACTTCAGCTGAAGCTCCAGCATTCTGTCAGCAGCTCCATGGGCACTAATTAGGAAGTATGAGTCCCATTATTTTCCAGTATGGAAAAGTCTCTTGACAGCTTCATTTCAATAATAAACCAAAAGATCAGATACTACAGACTGCATGTAGTACGCGTTACAGAAAAAAGCTCCACTATTTTGGCTGGCTGCTTTCATAAAATCTGGATCACTTCCTTTAAGTGATCACAGATGACACTTGCAAAACAAAGTTTACACCAGTCAAAGCACTCTTGCTATGGACTGGCTTTGCTCTGGATGGGGCTACAGACAGTGCTTCCAGCTAATACTCTAGCCCTGTCTCTTTCTTCTCATCTTCATCTCTTTTCTCATACCATTCACCTGGCACTGGAATGATCTCTCACTGCTGTCTTCGTCCCCCCCCCCTCCTTTTTTTTGTTAAGGTTGCCACTTCCTCCACAAAATTCAAGTCAGGCAAGGATTCCCAAACTCTGGAGAACTAAGTTGTTATTCAGGATGATGGGAAAAAATTGTATATGTTGTTACAACCCTCACATCAAAGCTTTCGCTGCTGAGCCAATCTCTTTTCTGTAAGCTCATGTTTTACACACACACACACACACACACACCTGTATTGTAAGAGACTAGTGAAGAAAGTATTTCAACTTTCAACTTACTTAGATAGTAATTAAATATCTAATGCAAGAATTTACATTCTCATCAAAACTGGCACTCTGACAAGTGAACAGACCACACCTCTCAGCCACTGCCTTAAAGACTGAAAATTTGGGTATTTTTGCTAAGTCATATTCCTTCAACAGGGAACTTCTCCATTTCCAACAACCAGTAAGTCAGTCTTCCACAGCCCTGAAGTTCCTGCTGCACACTGCAGCAAGAGTCAATACATTGTTTCCTAGGGCAATTACCCTTCCCCTTGGATAACGCTGGAAAAGAATGAAAGCAGTTAGAAGCAATTAGAAAGAGTTTTTTCTTCTATTCTGGGCCTCTCCCACACTTAACTTTCTGTATCTATTGGCYTGTTACCCCCAAAATAGAAACTAGTTGCATGTGTATCTGGTAGAGCCCAAAGCTCGCTGCCTTCAGCTAAGCAAAAAGATGAGTAGCTGCTGCAGTCCGAGCTTGGTGCCACCACTATGTCACCAATCAGGTGCAGGTAAGATTCTCAGACTGCAGGGYAAGTCCCAGGATCTGCACCTCTTTTTACCTCCGTCCCACCTCTCCCCACACACAATGCCCTGAGCACTGCAGAAATACATGCAGAAGAGGTGCTTTTAAGTAGATGCAATCTTGTAAGATTAACACAGAAGAATTAAAGACTGCATATGGCACCTATTCCAAAATATTTAATATTCTCTTCCTGATGACCATGCAGCATTGCACAGCTTTCTGGGGCACATCTGTCGATATTTCAGACATCCACCAAAAGTTAGCATATTGATGCTGCCAGTTTTTTCTTAGCAATTTCTTTTACATGAGAAAGCCCTGATGATCTCAAGTCTTGAAACAACAAGCTTTCCCTGTATGATGCACTTCTAAACTTTATAGGGTTGTGTCTAGTTTCATATTTCTATATTACATGTATTTTATCATGGAGGGAGATTTGACCTTCCATGAGCTTCTAAAATTTGTTCCCTCTTGCCCCAGAATACTGCTGCTAGGCCACAGGGCCTTAGTAAACTATTCATAGAGATCTTAGAGGGCTCGTGTTGCTCTTTCACACTTTCATCAGTAATTTTGAAGTTAAGCAACATGAAAACAATACTTTCCCATTAAAATCTGGAAAAGGGATGGGCATTCCCTCTTCCTATCATTCTTTGAAAGGGCCAGTTACCACCTTTCCTTTTTCCCTTGGGTCACAGGAAGCAAAAGACTCAACTGGCAGCAGGTGCTAAGTACCAGTTTGTCAAGCTCTCCAAGACAGTGAATCCTTTGTCGTTCTTAGGAAATCTGCAGTTACTCACAGCTAACCCCAGCTCCACATCTGCTTACAGCTGCAAGYCTTCTGAAAGCTGACTTCTCCATCTGAAGCGCTAACACATGCGGCTCAACTCTACACATAAAGCTTCTTGTTTTACGAACATCTTAAAGCCACATAGTAAGCAAAAAGCCATCAGCTTTACAAGACACCTGATAATTGTAAGGCATGATCTACAGAACCCGGACCCTGCAGGTTCCTTGCTGGGAAAGGCACCACTGATCATACTGACCAGGGCACTGGGTTGAAGCAYTTCCCCCAAAGGCTTCCTTGGACTTTTTCCCCTTGTTCTAGAACAATCTTCAAGAAAAGAGTTCAGAGTTGTAAATAATTTTGTTCTATTCCTCTACATAATGGGAGAAAATAGGGATACCAGCAATGGAAGAAGCACTTGAACAAYGTAAGTAGTCAATGAGGGACAAGTAACAAGTGTTAGTCAGTAAATCCTCCTCTCACCTAAGGAGAGCTTTACAAAACAAGAACTTTTACATCCTTTCTAGTAGCAATAAAGGCCATTCCTGCAGCATGTGAGGACAAGTCAAAGACAGGTCCTAAAGAGGCTACTAAACAGCCCTTCCTTCAAACACCCCCATGTTCCTCAAAAGGTCACCACTTCTAGACATCAAGATCAAGCAGTAGGAGAGACTGATCTTTTAGATTTAAAACAAAGAAATCACCTGCCTCCCCCCACCAAACACACAGCAGCAAAAAAGTCAGTAAAATTCCAAGTGTTGTGCTTTTGTGCTCAGAAAGCCATTACRGAAAGCCCACCAATCCAGAGACTAACCTTTCTGAATACACACTTGAGCTCCCTATGTAAACTGTTCTAGCATTAGGCATCATAATTAGAAACTACTTTTGCTGTTACAGCACTAACTATAGCAGACATAGAAAACAACTTTCCTGGGAACTGTAACCTACATGTATAAGCATCTGCTCACACCCAAAATGAGACAACCACATTTCTTTGAAACACCAGCACATTCCCAGGTCCTAGTAAACTACAGCTGAGAACAAAGACATAATAGCTTCAAGAAGGTACTAAATACATCTTTTTTCTTGTGCGAAACCCGTTTGAGCAGGTGTTCCCAGGATGGCTGCAGCAGTTATACACATTCAAGCCATTGGAAGCCACTGCAACTCTCAGGACCGTGAAGTACTCAGCCGATTCTGCTGTGGATTGAATACTGCTTGTACATCACTGCTTTCAGCATTGTTTAGCATTCATATTTTAATAGCATCCAAAGACTATGTTGACGCCGGACTACTGTGTGGCAGAGGCTGCCTACCTGTTATTTCATATCCTTGGTGCGAGGGGCTCCCTTACCTCGGTGGCCCTGGATTCACTCCCAGCATTGTGCCCCAGCCTTTTGCACCTAACGCCCCAAGACGGYATGTGTAGCAAAGGGGCTGCAGAGCTGTCCAACTGATGCAGTTTTTCTGCTGCACCTCCCTGCTTTATTGAGAATGATAAGTTTGTTAAAGCAGAATAAGCTGTCCAAGTTCCAGCCCTCTTCTCAATCTGTCCTGAAAACACTGCACTAAGGAACTACCCTGTGCTTCACCTGGAGAGAAAGCCAGAGAGAGCAGACTGACATCCTGATGCCACTTATTTTTCATGGTAACACCTGTTTTCTTTATCACTATTACTTTCAATTAGCACTTTACAGCAGCCTTAAACCCTCACAGCTGGAGGAAAGTTCTGCTCCTAAACAAACAATTAAAAGGTGCACTAAGGGAACGTTTTTTCTCATCTTCAGAAATGGCTTGCTTAGCAGATTTAAAAGCAAGTCACTTGGTTAAACGAAATTCCCTTGACAGGGTATCTGCAGGCATCGTTCAAAAGCCTGCAGGTCACTCTGGGACTCCTGCCACATGAGCTTTCTACTGAAGTCAGGAACCTGAAATACTGAACTTCAGCATTACTAATGAAGGGGTCTCACACATCTGCCTTGCATCACTCACCACATGGCCTCCTCTTCCTCACCTGGTCACAGTAATTGCTCTTAGAAAAAAAAAATCAAAGATTTTAATGCCCATTTCACCTGTGCAAACTCCCTGACATAATCCAATTTGCTTGAGTCCAGGGCAAGCACAAGCTGAAAAAGACAGAGACCTATTAAATGCATAAGAAAATAGGTCTATATGAAGCATAATTACCAGAAACTGGATTTCTCAATTAAGATTTTCTCTGAAAAAACAGAACCAAGGAACATCCACAAAAAACTCCAACAGGCTCCCTTGACCATTTTCAATAAAGCAAAAAGACAGAGACAGTAAAATGTCAGAAGGAACACTAAGGGGAATGACTGGCRACCACAACCCTCTCACCATCTGCATGCAGTGCCATGTCCTCAGATTCAGGGCTTGAATTAGAACAAGTTGGGAAGCTCAAACTTTTCAGGCAACATCAATGAAAACTAGGACTTGATCACATCTATTATCCCACTCTACTTCACTCAGGACCCATATGCCACCATCATGATGCTCCTAAAGCATCCAAGAGCTGGGCTGTTCTTTAAGAACCCTACTTAGATGTCCAGTCTCCCACCAGGAGGACAGGAAGCTTGATAAAAAGTGACCAAGAGGTGCCTATCATTAAGAATTAATGAAGTTACCAAAACAATTAATGGATTTCATTTCCTTATAATTGCACTGTCTGCTGACTATAAGAGGTACATTTTATTCTTTCCCTCCGTTTCTTCATATCTCATTAAGCTCCACTGAAGCAGAAGATACCCAACAATACTGCATTTATCGCAATTCAGGTTTGTACACCAAACACAGCTTGTGCTRTACTTTCAACAGAGAGAAAATTTCAGAACTATTTTACCAAGCCTAAAGATTACCGAAAGACAAGGCCTAAAATAACACCAGTATCATTGTTTCCACTCAAATTCCCTCACAGCTCTTTTCAGAGCATTTCCACAGCAGTTAAGTTGCTTGGTAGATGAGGAAATCAGCTTTACTTACTCATTTTACCTTTGTTTATACATCCTGTCTTGGAAAGTTTAATTAACCTACAAAGGTGGAATATTATCTACAGTTTTTAGCCTGCTGTACCAGATAAAAACCAGCACGAGAAATTCCGTTGTTCCCCTTTTGGAAGGTGAGGAGCGCAGGAGACAGCAGGGCTGGGTGCAGGGGGCAGCCGGGCCGTGGGCACGCGGACCCAGCGCAGCTTCYCCGCCTTGCGGGAACCGGCCCGCGCGGCTCTCCCAAGGTGTGCCACGGCAGCCCTGGGCATAGGCAGACATCCAGCACGCGCAGTCCGGACTCACCAAGACGTGCACGCCACCATTTCCACTGCCCTGGACTAGTGCAAGATGGTGGGACTAGCATACCGGGACGTGTCACCCCAGTTACTCCACCAAGTGCCTGCACACCGGCAGGTAAGAACGCGTTCGTCACACTGAACTTGAATATTCCTCAACAGCACCCCACGGCCGCCAACTGCAAAGCCATGGGACGTCCAGGAGGCGCCCTGATGGAAGGAGCTGTTTCCAGATCAGTCCTCCCCCTGCTCCATACTCAAACGTCTGCTTGGCTCTTCCCGTGCTGCGTTTCCAACATCTGTCTCTGGAGAAAGGGAAGTGAAAGCTTCCAGTGTCCAAGGAGCCCAGATACTGATCAGACCACAACGCAACAAGGCTGGGGGAGGGAGGGGGAGGTATAAAACACAGAACAATTAATTCTTGGCTTCTTGTTTTAGCTCTAGGCAAGGGAAGGTGCAYGGCAAAGTGAAAAGACGGGAACAAATGGAGGCTGGGCCTCGGTCCAAGAGCCCCAAGGCGACAGCGCTGGCTCCCAAACTTAAAAACACAGGGCTTCCCTCCAACAGGTGAGGGCTCAGTCAAACCTCTTGAGCAGAAGGAACAAAGAAAACATTTTAGGCAGTATTTCTTCTGACTTCTCTGTGCCCAGGCCAAATGGCAAGAAGCTCCCCGGAGACAGAACTGGGCTAAGCTATCAGATAAACATAACTACTGTTTCTGGGTCTGAATACAGCACCTGAATACAGTCTGCTCCACCCCTGCCTTCCAAAAGGGCAATGCTTTCCGTGTAAGGTGGCCTGATGAGCCTCACCACTGCATGATTTTATCCAWTTTTTTGGTGGGTTTTGTCATCCATCCAACTGATTTTTTTTCCTGTGATAGGATTATAACATGGTCTATTCACATCAAGGCCTATGGCATGTGCCACTAGGGTCAGAGCTGCCACCGTGACAGCAGGGGCACAACAGATGTTAGTCCAAGACTATGCTGAAGGCCCGGCTTGCCTTAGGAACAGCKTCTCTGCAGTAAATCTACAGGATAATTGCCCAATGCAGAACTGTTTCAGTGATCTCATGGACTTTTGACACTGAAAGCACTTAAATCATTGCTTTTATAGCAACAAAAGCTCCTCTTAAGATAAGCATTTTAGGGATGAAGTGTTTAACAGCTCTCTGAAATGCTTCCAGGGGCAACACGTGCATCCACAGTAGCCACACCTCAGCTGGAGTGACAGAAGAAAAGGTTAAGAAAACAGAAAGAAGGAAAACAATTACAGAGATCTGCAGATTCAAGCTCAGTGCACAGTGAGCTGAGTCACACAGGAAAACTACCACGTACGTRTGGAAAGGGAAAGGGGATTGCCCGTGCTCCCTTCCTACAGCCAGCCCTGGTGATGGAAGGCGACGCGGCAGGATCTACAAGGTACCTGGCTCCGCGCAGCTCAGCCCTCTCTTACCCCAACAGGCAGCCACRTAAGCAAACCTTTGCAACACAGCATGCAAAAATCTTTTTGGTTGATGAGAAAGTCAACTGAATAACCGAAATACAAATAAAATGTCAAAGAACGAATAATTTCTTGCTCTTAGAAGAATTTCTCACAGAAGAAAAATAAATGAAAACACAAATAAGGGGCACTGTTAGGAGGAAAGAAACCTGTTCAATAACTGAAGTAATGTGTATATCCGTATAAACAAAGGAAAGAGCTAGATGACTTTGACAAAAGAAATCCTCCATTTCTACATCATGATCAGTCTGAACAGGAGTCTTAAAATTTAGCCTCCATTTCTAAAGGTAACTTACTTCTTTCTCTTTGTCAAGCTCCAAAATAGAAAAGATGCATAAAACACTTGCATAAATCATACTCAATTGCTAATCATGACAGAGTTACCACAGGAAGACTACAAGATCACTGTATATGCACAATGACCACGACCAACATCTCCGAAGATGACGGAAGGCAGACAGGTCACCTTTACTAAATGGAAAAAATAATCTCTCATAGTCATAAAATAGTCTGGAACAACGTGTGGCTTTTTCAAGAAYTGTAACTTAATTATCACAAAGTCAATGAAGATGCATTTACTTTGTAACAGTTTCCCCAAGAAAACTGAGGGCATATTGGTCCACTTTAACCGTGTGCTGCCCATGCTGAGACTTGAATTGGCCTTTTACCAGATTGCATATGTGATTTTATTTCCTCAATCCTGAAATTCCATGCTCCTCCATGGATAATTTGGCACACCTGCTCCCGCTCAGACATACATATCAGCAACAATTACACAAAAAAACCCTAAACTATCCCCTGAGCCATTGGACATGAGGGCTAGAAAGGACTGTGCTTTTACTTTAAAACCTTTAAGAACAAAATGGAGTTGTGATGGGGGAGGAGAGAAGAGGAGACCTTTTCTCCAGGRTTGATGACACCTGGACACTATGTAAGGACGGAGGTTGTGACAAAAAAGGGTTAAGGGGAAGGGAAGTTGCTTCCTCCGCATGGAGAATGGGAGCCAAATTGCTGGGAGGCTTAGGATCCAAACTAGACACYGACCCTGTCCCTCAGGACATCTGAGAATGTCAAGGCTGGTTGGTCTAACCCAGCTTTAGCTGCACATTTCTGTAGCTSTGCAGGACTGTAGGGTTTTTGAAAGCATGAACTGAAACTAGCACTTCACTGAACTGAGACTTCAGCCAGTTTCATGGATGGTCTAGAGGTGACTATTGACCAGAGCTTCAGTGGAATATGCTACTCTGCAATAATTATCCTGGAATACCTCCCTACTCAGGCACTTTCCAAGGAGCAACAAAAAAAACTTTTTCCAAAAATAGTTCATTTTTGACGTACAGTAACCAAAAAGAAGAGTAACTCCAAAATAGAACTCAGAATAACTTTGAGAGAGAAAGTCACCACAAAATAAATGATTCAATTTAATTTTACCATACAGACAAGATCTACAGATCTTACCACTCATGAAGCCCAATTGTTCATATGGACCATCTTTGTTCAGTAGTAGTASTAGTAATAATAATAAAATCCCCCAATTTGATTACTCTGTAGAGGAATAAAGAAGGCCATATACAAGAAGAGAAGAATATAAGTTTAAGAGAACAGTCAATATGGTACACAGAAAATGAGTTAAAAAGAGTCAGACTAGAAGTTAAATGGGAAAGTTGTGCTTTCTTTTACTATTGGAATCAGAAGGAAGAGAATCTCCAAGAAAAACCTCAACTTGGAAAGACTAAATTGAGAAGGCCTTCTTAGAAGGTTTATAGAAGACAGCAGTATGAAAAGAAGGGGGRAAAAAACTGTTTAAATGACAGAAACAGAAAAGTAGTGCTTTATATTACGATATGCTACGGCATGGACCTATGGAAAAGGCTGCTCCAGCTGGGTACTTGCAAACGCCATCGCACCATGGAGAGGTTCCCAGCCCACCGGTGCAGACCGCAGCAGACACCGGGCGCTGACACCAAGGTGTGACCCGCAGCCCCGCGACTTACAGCCAGCGCACGCCGCTCTCAGTAACTCCCTCCTGTCTAGACAATAATTAAAACTTGTATTCATAAAGCATTAAAACCAGGTGGTGCCACGATGGGCGCTCCGCACCGAGGGGCAGGGATGGACCTCGCCGCTCCCGCGAGCCTCCCAGCCGCGACATTTCCGCCTTGCGSTCCAGGCCTCCGTCCCCGCCCTGGGGTCCGTCTCCCTGTGACCCCTCCAGCAGCCCACCTCGTCAGGAACACAGGTCTGCCGCGGGAGCCCCTCTCCACAGCTCTCGGCATGGCCGCACCGGTCCCACCCCACGTAGAAACACCCCCAAATGACCTCAAAACTCACTCGTCACAAAGATGCCTTGCTCCAGTACCGAATCCTACGGCTGCCTCCACAGTGCTGCTGTAGCCATCTGGACAGCAAAAAGGCATTACATGCCGCATCCCTTCCCTTTTTTTCTGGTTTCTTCCTCTGAGCAGAGTGGGACTGTCAGATCATGTAACCACGGTCAAAGTAGTCCTCCATAACACAGAACACAACAGGCTAATGCTTCAGTAGGAACTCTTAGAGACAAGTRGAAATCTGATTTTTTTTAGTAAAATTCTCTTGATCTTGAAAATCTAGACGGTGGTATGGGTACAGGCACACTCCCCTACAACAACTGCCCCTAGCAATCTTCCTCTGGTCATTTAGGAGCTCTCCCTTACGTGATTTCTTTCTGCTACTACGCTTTCCTTTCATATGCTCTCCTCTTTGCCTAGTCRCAGTGCTGAGGTACTAGCTTCGCAAGTCAGAGGAAGAATTAATCAATTTACAAAACAACTCTCTAATTTACAACAACTCTCCTCCTCACCCCACATCCCTTCCCTACAAGGCAGGGAGAATCAGCAGGCATCCAGCCATTTCCTTGCAGGCAAGGTTTTAACTACTTGGACAAATCAGAGTGAGGAGCAAACCTTATGGAAGCAGAGTAACAAAATGGAAAGCCTAAAGGAATCATTATATCTAATCTGGCCTCTTGTATATCAAAAGCTAAACAAATATGGCTCTTGACCAGTATTATCCACYGGCATGATCGGCGCAGAAGGCAAGCTGAGCAGCAGTTTGCACACCTGTTCACAAGGCTACAGCTCCCATTTTCACTAAGGAACAGAAAATACACACTCTTCAAGCCCAGGGTTATTATGGACAGGTCCCTGTTAAACACTGCAAGGGCATGGAATAATTATTACAGATAACTTTTAAAAAAATTATTACAGATTTTTTTTTGTTTTTTAACGGGAAACCTAAAAAAACATTTTGGGTGCATTTTCATCTCTGTTTTCCACTGCTCTGTACATTAGTTAATGACTGAGCAGAACTGATTAAACAATATACATGTACTATCCAGTCCCAGGAGTGCTGGTCCATACACCAATTCCTAGCTCGGAAAAGGCAACTCTACACTTGAATTGATGTGAAATGGGCAGAGACAGCGAGGGCTCCTCACACCTCCTTCCTGGGGAACCTGCAAGTACAGCATACCCAGGAATGCCACAACCCTCCTCTCATCCCAGCCAGGACTTGCACAAAAAGAAAAATACCAGTGCTTGTAGGGGGAATGGTGTTCTTCTTCACTCCAAGTAGTTTAAAAAAAAAAAAAAAAAAAAAAAAAAAAGCACACCAAACCAATCAACCCCCCTTGTTTCTTCCTGCATTCGGTATGTTTAGTAAATACAGCCTCATGAGTCACTTCCTGGGCAATTCAGCATTTCTTCAGGCGTCGGATTTCTCTAAGAGACCTGTGCATTTCTCTGCGAGATTAGGTGAAGACTAAGCACATCACAGATGTAATGACAGCCACAGCACACGTTCACTGGCGGCACTGGGTTCTCCAGACTGTCCTGCAGGCACTAGCATCAAGTTCACTATGGGTAAGATGACAAAACAATCTCACGGCTAATACTCCACTCCCAAGAACCCTGACTTTTTACATGACTTTTCACAGAGTCACAGAATCAGYAAGGTTGGAAGGGACCTCTGGAGATCGTCCAGTCCAACCCCACCATGCTCAAGCAGGGTCACCTAGAGCATGCCAGACAAGATTGCATCCAGGTGGGCTTTGAATATCTCCAGAGAAGGAGACTCCACAACCTCYCTGGGCAACCTGTTCCAGKGCTCTGTCACTCTCACAGGGAAGAAATTCCTCCTCACATTCAGGCAGAACTTCCTGTGGTTCAGTTTTTGCCCACTGCTTCTTGTCCTTTTGTATGGGACGACTTTTCCCACTGCCAGCCATATTTCTCTCACTCCCTCCACCAGGGAGTCTGCTACACGAGTGCTTCCTGTGCAGCATCTCGCTCTTACAGCCTAAGCGAACGGCATCAACGCCGGGATGGCACGCTGCTCGATGCAGCGGGCCTCACAAGCGGTCATCACCGGTTACTCCAGCCAAGTCGTGAAGGCTGACCACCCTCCTGAAACGCCACTGAACACCCTCCTGAAACAGGAGCTCTGCTAACACTTTGGAGAACTGAAGCAAGGGAAGGCCAGTTGTTTAGTTGGCTTCACTAYGACCACAGAAAAGCTAGACTTGAACTCAAATCTCCAGCACCAAAACTGCTCAATAACAAGTCCTCTCTCCCAGCTGCACTGCTCTTCTCTTGCATATACGCTTTGGTAATAGCCGACATGCTGGCTGCCTGGGAAATGACATCTCTGGGAAGGTCCAACTCCATGACATCCTTCCACTTCCGTGCTTGTAGGCCTCTATTGACATACAAACCTGTACTACCTTCAGACCATCAGGATCATTCTGTCCAATTGTCCTTCCTTTTATACTCAATTTTGATTCAAGCCCTTCCTTTTCAATGATACCATAAGCCAAACTGTAGCAAGGGTCAGCTGGAGTCCAGCCAGCCCACATTTGATTTTTCAACTCCAAGGCAGACCAAAAAAAAAAAAAAGCAGTATGCAAATCTTTGAAACCAGTACAACCTGTGACTATGTGACTATAGCGTTTGGTAGAATAYGTAGTTTGTTCTTGCCACAAATGACAAAAGCCTTTTCTGAAATATCTACAACCTGGAACAGCCATTCTAGATCTAAGTATGTATTAACACATCATCTTTTCAAACCTCAACTGAATCTTCTCCTTGCATCTAATTCTTAAAGTGATGTGACACATTAAAGATGTTTTACAAATAGCATTTCCTAAACTCTGATTCCTAAACCATTTCCTGATGTGGACCATGTATTACTATAGATCATCCTGTGAATGACTCTTCATCTTATTTAAAATATCTCTGGTAGCAATAAAAGTTAGCATTGAAAAATACAGCTGGGAGCAAGAAATTCTAATTAAAAATTTTTAACACACTACATGTAGTGGCAATGAGAAGGAAGATGAAAACTAACACTGCATGAATACATTTTCTTCAAGGTCTGGAAATTCTGGAAAACAAATCAGCTTGCATTCCAAGATACATAAAACATAWGCACATTTTGAACCTTCAGGAATCTTTGATCAGTTTGTTATCTGGGCAAAGAAACACATCCTTGTCCTTCCCCTACTTATCCCACCCACAGGTGTGGGCTGTCAATGCCATCGGGTTCTTAAGAAGTTCCATGACTTTGCATATAGAGAAGTCACAAGCATCTTCTGAAAATTTCTACCAGCTGTGAGAAGGCTCCTCTTCACAACTGTCACATGAGATGCAAAATCAGATGCCCTGAAAGCTGAGTTGCAAACCAGTTCCTCTTTTCTAGAGCTGAGATATCTCAGCTGCAGTCACTGTCCTGAACTTTACTGATTCACAAAGCCTTAGCATTGCCTGAAAAGTCTATGTGATAGCTGTAAACTCCTCTGAGGAGCCAGGATGCAAGGGAATTGCTTGGATGTAATCAGTAGTTCGGCAGTGTACAGCAGTAGTAATTCTATTTCTTAACCCTTTTGTTTTCTTTTCAAGCTACACACTGAGACACTTAGGAATTGACCAAGTGGAATTCTAAGATCTCATAGTAGCCTCTTCAGGCAGGGAAATCTTGTGGATAACTGTGCCCATCATAAAAGGGCAAGATAAACTTTCTGGTAGCAAACTGAGTCAGAGGACAACCTTTGGGGCAGTCCTGAGCCTAAGATCAGCAGATGTTTCGTGGACTGTCAAGTCACTGGTACTAAAATCCAGGATGACAGTAACTGATTGACACCATAAATTGACACCTGTAATTGTCAGAACAACCAGTCACAACCACAGTTTACTATATATCAAATGCTGCAGGCATTGGGAATCTTGCAGAAATGAGACAAGGTGCAAATCACAAACTGGCACATGTACACTGCAAGCAACACCTGGAACAGAAGCCAGATTTGAAGGAGATCAAGGAGTTTCATACAGATGGAAGCTGCTGAACCACCTCAGGAAGATGTCAGGGACAATGCACCAGAACAGACACTAGGACAAGCATCTGATGACCTTGCATACTGGAGACTGTTGACTGTAAATGCAATGAAATTTTACAAAGTAGTGAAAAGTGAAAACAAAGCTAAAAAGAGCAGCAAGAAAAATACAGGCAGAGCAAGAACACCACTGCCTGCTTCACAGAGGAACTTCAYACCGTCCTAGTCATTTGCTCACGTACTGCTTTGTAACAAGGGGAAGAACATGGAGAAATTCTTCAGGTAAAAACATTTTTTTGGTCCTGAACACTTGCTGCCTTCAAGCCACCTCCAGCAGCATGTATCTGGGAGATCAGTCTAGAGAAGCACTTCTGTTTTAGTAGGATTTGTGTTATTTCAAATGTTTCAATTGTAATTATCTCATTTTGGTTTTCATTATTAATCATATTTATTTACCTTTTGTTTAAGGTCCTGTCCATACTAGAGTATTAGAGAAAAGATGAATCTCATTTTCACTTTTAAGCTATGATACTGCCTGAACAGCAGATGATATTCATGTTTTAACCGCTCTTCACTGAAATTTGAAGAGYTGATACAGCACCAAGTCTGTCAAAAGCTCCCAAGATCAGCACACACAACTCACATTACCTAAGTTGCCCAGTATTGTTTCTAATTACTTTGGATGCTGTTTTCCTTTGTCATTCTATTACAATAGCCACTTTTTAACCAAACTTTATATGAAGATTTAAGGATGAAAGTGCATTAACACTGGGAACTGTTAAAACCATCTGCCTTTAGCCAGCTGACTTCYCCAGCCTCAGCACGATGCATCCGAGAGAGCGTAAGCGTGGTCCCAGAGCTCAAGAGGAGTGCAAAAACRGAAAGGCCTGCGTCCCTGTCATTTCTAGTTCACCACCTCCCCATAGCAAATCAAAGGAACCCAAAGTACAAAGTAGCCTCACCTAGACAAGCTGATAAAAGATGGCAGTTCCTTTGTTAACCTTATCCACAGAGAGCAGAAGAAACCGAACTTTTCCTCTGTAATCACTAAGCCATTCTCTCTTTTCCAAACACCCCAGAAACTGGCAGATAAATCAGTATAGCATTCTGTCCCCTTCCTTCTTCACACGCCAGCTTTTAATTCTGGGTTTGCCTCTATGACCTCTGCAAATCAGGAAGAGGACTGCAGGACTGTGCCACGTTTGAGCACTTTACCCAAGTTACTCCAGTGAAGTGGAAATCGAGCCTGCCGCTTGAGAAGGGGCTACCAACCAGTCATATTACAACGCCYGCTGTGTAACGGGCATTTTCCAGAAGTGCAGAGTGCAAGTTCTTACACAAAGCTTTCTGATACGCAGGATTAGCAAAACACTGAAAGGAAGCGGTGCTCTGCTCCCTTGCACCAGGCCAGCAGCCTCCTTCCAGTCTCGGCAGCACCCCGGGAGCACATAATGCAACCTCACCAGCAGCTGGCTGGCTGCAAGCCAGCCAGCAATCTAATGCAAATTTATGAACATTATACAATTTTAGCTTTTCAGGACTGTATTTAGCCTAAGTGTGTGATTCCGAAAGGTCCACAACAGTTGGATAGTAAGTAAACCCCTATGCATAGAGTATTCAATTACTTTCTCTAAAAATATCAACAGAATATKAACCTTTCCAAACTAAAACATAGAACGGGTCAAAGATTACCCCACTTTTCTTTAGGGAGATTGAATCAAAACAAAAAGAGCACTAGCACTACTCAGAGACATAAGCAGAGCTACCTACAATCCTGTAACCACACAGCAGGGTTATTCATCAGATTCCCAGCTAACCAAAGTGACTCATGCTTTCCTCAAAACCAGCAACGTACCTAAGCCTTGAAACATGCCTGCCACAAAATTAAGGAATGCGTGTGGCTCCTTTAGTTCTAGRGATAGACTTTCTGCTTTTCAAAAGTTAAAGAAACACAAAAAAATCCATCCCAAAAGCAGCAGCATTCAGTATCAAGAAGACAACTCAAGATAATCCCAGAATTAAACCAGAAAACAAACTCCTTTCACATTCCCTGGATTCACAGTTAAGTCTGCTGTGAAACACCTTCTTTTATCTTGAAGCTGGACAGCGAATGGGAGGAAAGATCTCTCTCTCAATTGGGACTATTAAAAATGGAATATTTGGTGTTTAAAAATGCAGGTATTAAGGAGAATACGTGGACCCCAGTCTCCAAATTATTCTCCCAAGTAACAGGGAAACTTCTCAGATCCCTATGGTTGAAACTGAATTGTAATATTGGATTTGCTACTGGYTGAACAAAGAAACACCTGGTCCCTATTGTAGCTTGCTGAAAGAGAACAGGTACTTTGGAGAGACTGGACAGTTTATACCAAAATATAGAAGGAACTATACCTGAACTATCCAGCCACAGGCACTCCTTCAACCCAAGAGTTCCCGAAGGCTTTGTTTTTCTGGAGACTCTAGAAATTCAGCAATGCTGGAAAGTGGGCACAAACAAAACCTGAAAACTTGCAGGACATATGTCACAGAGTAACACCAGTATACTGAGCAGCTCTGCTCTTGCTAGAGTAGGAACTAAGTCAGTCAATTTCAACTGGTGCCTTAGCAAAGCATTTGAAGAAATGATTCTTCTTTTAGAAACTGAATCCAGTCCACCTGAAATGTGACAGCATCCTATCAAAGCACTTTCACCCCCACATGATCCTGTTTGCATACCCTCAGCTGAGTTGAGCTCCCCAAACACTATGAAACCCATATGAAATACTTGTAGGGACACATCCCTTGAGAACAACCACTGCAAGCCTGAGGGAGGCAATGGTAAAAACACTGCTACTTCCCAGCCTACACCTTAGGTRGGAAGGAAGAGTATAGGGGGTACACCACCGCTGCTCACCTAAAACAGAGTAAACATTATTTACCTGTACTCATTTCTGGTTACTCAGCTGCTCCCTAGTGCTTGAATTCATGATGTAGGGAGTAGCCCTTCTCCTGTGCAGATCTTCCTTTTCCAGAGGGCATGCACTTGCTGATTGAGTCACCACTGCTCTCAGGAAGTATTTCTTTCCAATAAAGACTAGGCCAGGCCCTACACAGATCAAAACTCTTTTTGGTGTGGCTGTGGTTGTCAGATGGGGCCCTCTCTAAGGGCAGTCTAAGGTGCCTGTCAGTGCTTTTGCACCCATCGCTCTCCAGAACATGCACCGAGCCCCAGCTTTCCAGGATAGRGTTGACTGCAAGCCAGAACAAATCCACACTACTCACCACAAGCCACCACTCTCCAGATCCTCCTGTCCCAACCCTTGGGCGTTGAAGTGCTGCAGAGACGCCCACTCTCAGGAAAGCATTTGTCGGCATTTGCCCAGACCGCTGGAAGCTCTGCCGCACTGCATGGCGCTCATCTGAGGCTGGTTTCAGAGGTTATAAGTTCTGGCAGAAGAGAGGGGGAAGGAAGGTCTTGCTCAGATKCCTCCTCACCACCTCCACCTACGTGCTCTAAGGGAAAGGCACTGCTGGGAGTCTCCAGCACATGCAGAAAACACTTTACGCAGGRAAGATCTGACACTGATGCAGTCGCGCTCTTTCTGGCATTTGCACTAGAGACCTCTCCCCAGCGCTGGCTATTTCCTCTCTCTTCTGTCCATAGCCTCTGTTCCAGTGTGGTTCCACACCAGGAATTTCAACAAAAGAAGCAATCTAGCATTAACTCTGCTGCTAAAACCCCTCCCTCAGTTCATTCTGGTGGCGGGCTGTATTCCTTCCTTCCTCTGCTGTCCTAATAAAATTATCAGCTCTTTGGGCATGGGGGGGGGGTGTTGACAAATCTTGTTCTATATTTAGCAACTGCTTTCCATGATTGCAGCTATAGCTACTTTCACAATGAAGAGTACAGAATTTTCAAAATAACATCAACATAATTTTTTCTCCTAAGAATATATATTGACAGCACAGAGTGGTAAGCTTTTAGTACTGTCAACTATTAAGAGTTGAGCTCGGTCTCTTCATAAAAATACTGTAAGAAGATTTGTTCCCGAAGTTTTGGCCTGCTTCTTCCCCTGCCCCTCACTCCTAGGTGGAAATATTCACCCCAGCTTTAATGATACCTACCCCTCTTCAGATTTTGTTTTAATGTTTTATGATTAGAGCTAGTAATTACAGCTGTCATCACCTCGCTGAGAAAGTAGAGCAAGACAATTAAGCTAAGACTTTCAAGAGTTTGCAGATGCATCTTGAGGTATATGTAAATGTTTTTTTTTACTGTTCAAGAATATGGCACGTATAAAAGAAAAATGTAGTTAAGATCTAGAAAATAACTGAATACCTCAATTTTAATTTAAGATGTGGAGGCTGAAAAAGAGGCAAAGGCCACTATACTAACAAGAAACAGGTATGGTAACAAGAGCTAGTATAACTAAGAATGAAACAAAACTTGAAAGCTTAATGTGTGAATAGAGAAAATAGCAATCTGATCACAGTTAAGAATAACCAACCATCTTAGCCAGGTTCAACAAGAAATATTTCTAACCATCTATCAATTGGTGAATTACTGTGCTGCCGTGTGGCTACAGACCAGTAAACAGAGTACCCGCATATTAAAAAGGGCTGGGTGAGAAAAGAAGTGCAATACAGACTACTGCAGCCTTATTAGCTTGATCTCAGTAGAAAACAAAACCATAAGTATTCTGAAGAGAAGAATAATTAAAGAGACAGCAATAAATGGTAACCAGGCTAAAACGTAACACCGGATTATCAAAGATACATTGTGCAGACTAACTCAGTACCTTTCTTTACTAAAATAACTGCCCCTTCCTTACTAAAATAATGGTCCCCAAAACAAGAAAAATGCAATTATCCCACCTTATCTCCACTGAAATGACCAATACAGCACCACAGGGAGAAGTTCTGGTGGGGAAGATGGGGACTAGCCAAGATCCAAGGAAGGGAGAGCTAGATCAAGAGATGGTGACACTAGAAATTTTTAAAGGAAATACTGGCCTAGATAAAGACTATTTGGAACATTCTTGAGGGTCCCCTTGCTAGGTCACTTCACTGATGCTGCTGCTAGAAATCAGTAGGCAGAGACAAATGGTATTGCTAATGAAATTAAATTGGGAATCATCACCAATACAGTGGAAGACCAGAATATTACACAAAAAATTATGATTTGAGGACTGGAATAATATAAAAGGAACTATAGCCAAGTATATAAAAGGAAAAAACCCCAGAATTTCTGCAATAAATTCAGGATTTATCAACAACAACTTACAATGGAGAAGACAGACTGATGTA
This sequence comes from Rhea americana, assembly GCF_003343005.1. Classification (NCBI taxonomy): domain Eukaryota; kingdom Metazoa; phylum Chordata; class Aves; order Rheiformes; family Rheidae; genus Rhea; species Rhea americana. The sequence continues at coordinate 578,158 of NW_028186342.1, forward strand.
CTGGGTCAAGACAGCAGAACCAAAGTGATGCAGCTGCGAAAACAGTAAAATATGCCCCTARTATGTTACTCAGAGTGTTTTTAAAGATAAGGAAGTAATAAAGCACATAGTAGTAGCACTGCAAGATCTCAGCTGGAATTGCGTGTACAATTGTAACCACATTACAGAAAAAATTATTTACACTTGAACAGATGCAGAAAACAGCTAGCAGAACAACCAAAGGAATGGATGTTCTCTTGGGTAACTAAAGTACAACACAGCACAAAAGCAAATGGTTTTGAACAAGYCACACACATTTTGGCTAGAAACTGGTGTGTGCACATGTGTGTGTGTGTGTGTACACACTTGTGTATGTGTGTGAGAATATGCACACCAAAGCAGCAAGATTTGGGAACTTATCCAATAGAAGCAGCAGCGCTACAAACCATGTCAGAGTTAGGAAGTTGTTATATCAATATTTAGAAAGAAACGTCTGCACCAGCAGAAGGGAGGCAGTTTTAATGACCCAGCATTAATGTTTCTAATAGGTAACTTAGGCAACTCTAAATATACATAGGATCTGTCCTGGCTGATTTACATTTCCACTCTAGATACCCTTTACTAGACAYTGACAGAGCAGCTTTCAGCTTTAGATACTTTTTCTCAAGAAAATTACTAGGTTGCTCTGGACAGGGCCAGGCACCGTTTAAAAAGTGTTACTATAAAAATGTTCAAGAAAATACACAACGAAGAGATTGCATACCACTGGAATCAGCTGCATGTATGAGACCTGTTATACTACAGCGCCTAAAGCAATCATGTTGTCCTGTATATTTAACAAGTAAATATTTCTCTGTTTTCTCTAAGTTGAGCTTCTGGGAGACATCAGCCCAACTGTCTTCATGCAAGCCTCAGGCCACACTAACACAAGTGCAATAATAGTTTATTGGTTTATAAGTTAACTTTCCTACTTTTCCCTGTTTATTTCTTTTGCAGGAACATAAGTCAACAGGACAAAGTGATTCTGCCTTTTATTATGCAATTGTTTGCCAGTTAATATTTGTGTTCCAATGAGGCAAGGACCACACAACTAATGTCTCTGCAGCCCTCCTCTCTGCTAGGAACTGGTGCAAAAGGGCTGTGGAGGTACGTACAAACAGGTCACAAAGCAACTACTACACCCTCAMAGCTCTGTGTCCATGCCCCTCCAGATCATGGCTATCTCTTTTCCAACCTGGCCTTCACCTATATGCATAGTTTATGACTGGTATCTGTCACATATATTCTTCTACATCTACAGAACAGTACTTATGTACACACACAGACTTTCTAAATTTAGCTCTGCTTCTCCTTGCTCCAACTTCTCCTTCTATAACAGGAGAATAACAGTGGCAATCTCCTCTAGCAGCAAGCAGAACTAAAAGGCTTAATCTGTTACATCTCTGTAAAAGTRCTTTGGTAATTAGGAGTAGCAACTGCTGGACAAGATTAGCTGAACAAGACTAGAACAAAACACAGCAAGTAATAGGGGCCCCTACAAAAGCATACACCCAGATGTGACATCTGCCACCCCAGCCATCAGGCATCCCAAAGCACCCTCCCACTACTTTACCTTCCACTGATGTTAAAAAGACACCAGATGCTCCTATTCCTTGTCCCCTCTGCTCTCGCCTCCACCACAGGCCGCTGCTGCTCATCCTTACATTGTCACCAAATCCGTCTTTGTGGTGTTCCACATCAGACATCTCCCTAGAGTTCCCCACACTGGCTTTCTGGCTACTTCACTTCCAGATCCTGGTTAAAGCTGTCAGCTAGAGCAAAAACTTTCCAGGACTAGTTTTTGCTGCTTGCTCTTGCTCAGGACTACAGATTGGAACACTGGTCTCAGGATKAGAGTTTGGGTGAGAAGGGAAGAGGTGAAACAGGCACAGCATGTCTATAGTTTACTGGYAAAAGTGACACATTCAGAAAACACAGGAGGTCAATATCTGACTGGCAGCCAATAAAGCTACATTAATTCACCTGTGCTGGAACCACATACAGCCTGCACAGTCATAGAMAAAAAAATCAGATACAGTACTGACATAGGACAACCCCAAAAAACTTATCTACTCAATATCTCCAGTCCGAGCATCCATCTTTAGATGACGTTTACAGAAACTGCAATGCATACATGTTGTGCCCCAGAGTCAAAGCAGACTGTCCACCAACCACCCCTTTGGAGCAAACTGGTGAACTGACAAGCCAGCAGACCACCATCATGTTGGCACGTGTTACTTCATGAGCATTGTGAATACCTTCCTCTATTTTATGGACAGATACCCCCATGCTGGTAGATATCTCTTGTGCAACTGGTGTGGAACATTCCTGAAGGTACATGGAGCTCCTGGAGCTCCTCTCCACACCCTGCAGAGCCAAGACAGTTGCATACAAAGGCTAAGAGAACTGGAAACCACAAAACAATAGATATACTTAAGATATGACTTGCGATGACCTTTATATTACTTCTATAAAATTAAAATAGTAGCTCCAACTATCCTGCTTGTGCATCACATCTTTCTTTGCTTCCTTTTATATTTTGAATGCAGGTTTTCCTGAGCCTTTTGGGAGGGGTAGAAAGCAAGTGAAATGCTAAGGGAATAATGCACCAAAGACCAACATCACAGCTAACCAGAAGAGATTTTTCTTTGGAATGTTTAAATTGTTTCCCAGACAACACAGTAAAACAGCAAAAGCAACAATTAGAAAACTACAGGAGAGTTTTATTGCTCAACTATATTAAAGGCTAAGAAAATCATCCATTTATGTTTCCTGAATCCTCTAAATAGCACTACTGCAAGATTGCAACATACTAGGATCAGATACTCCAAAGCAAAATACATGATCAGGTAACAAAACCAGGATACTGGCTCCTATAGTCTCCTTCCCCTTTCTAGTCATTTGTATCAGTATTATAGTCCTGTTCTCATCCTATCCTTATTCCTTCATGGGTTATTCTCTAGGGAATTAGCTCTTCAGAAAAACGTCATGGTGTTTTTTTCTCAAAAGTAACTAGCAATAAAGAATTTTAAGAGTCTCTTAAAAAAGTATGCATGGATGCAAAATGGGGCACCAGAGCTCATCTGTACATGTCCCAGGAAAACAGAAAAGCAGAAGAAATCCATCTGTTTKGTCCAAAGGTCTCAGGTACTTTGAGCTTTCAGCATGTGGGATGGAAGAACTAGGGCACCCACATTCTCTCTTCTTCAGCAAATAYACGATTGAAAAGGAAATGTATTTGCACAAAGTTAATCCCACGTGAGACTAGTTCGCTAGGGTAAAAGTTTCCCATCATATCACAGAAAGTTGGCCTACACCTACCAGTCAAGTGGAGCAAAACGGACATACAGCGGGGCACAAAATGATTCTCCCCTCTTTCCGGTGAGCAGGCATATTTGGAAAAGCAGCAGCTTCATTCATTCCCTTATACCTGCACATCTGAAGCCGATGGAAGGAGCAGGTGTTAAGGAGAACCCAGTTGTGGTTTAGTAGGAGCTGTACCTCTGGGAATGGATTCRATGTCAAGTGTCAGCAAGTAAATTGCTATTGGCTTCTCAATAAGCAGCAGTAGTGAGCTAAGTGTTTCCCTGTGTTGTGCAGGCTCTCTCCGACTCAATACAGCAGTATTGACAGCACAATCACAGGGTAATCCAGGCTCCACTAATATCTCAGCACTTCCTCATTGAAAATACACTTTCCACTTGGACATCAGCCCATTAGCGTAGGCTAGCATCTCCCCCAGCCCGTGAGGACGCAGAGCTGCACAGCCCCCAGCTGCTCCTTGAAGCACAGCTGAGAGGATCACAGAAAAGGGGGTCTACTTCCGATGAGAAATCACCAATGGAAAAAGGATGAAAGGTAATCAAAAAGTCGTTACAACTAAAATCTCTGTAGATTCTGAAAAAAATGGTGTTTCCTTTCTAGACAACAGAAGTTCATTCAGGGAATTGACTCTCCTCTTGCCCCTTACCCTCCGTCTGTCATCTTTCCTTGCTATCTTATCTCTAAACTTAGGCCGTGGATTCCTCCAGGCAGAAGCCTCCCCTTTCATTCGCTTGCAAACCAGAGACCTGCACTTGCACGGCAGAAACAGCTACATCCAAGGTCTATGTGACAGGGTACAAGTGCTTCAGCAGATCATCAGCACTCTCCTGCTGGCAGGGATGCGATCGGAGAGGCCCCGTGCTGGATCTCCGCCGGATCTCCCCAGCACCTGGGACTCCCTTGCCCGGAGGAGCCCTGGAGCTCTGCAACCGCTGCCCTCGCCGCTGTGCGTGGCTCATTTTACCTGTCATCTGTCACATGTGCGGRTGTGCACGCAAGCATGTTCTTGTACATGCCTCTGGTGTGCAAGCTGACTGTAGTGACTGGATAAAGGGCTCTCATTGAAAATTAAGTTGYTGGCTTGTTTTGAATTATGTAATAAAAACTAAGGAGTCCCAAATAGATTGCAGGATTTCATTCGTTGCCCAATATAGCATTGTCATCCATAAACCTCAAAACACAACAGTAAGCAGAAAAGCATGCCTATTTTACAAGTTGTAATATAAATACAAGTTATTTATTGCAAGTTCAACAACACTGAAAAAGTAAGGCTTGAAGCATCACAAGATTTTAATCAATGTAGCATTTCACCTACCACATCTAGGGACAAGTTTGTATCTTCCACCGCACAGAACTCCTAGACTGAAATACCAGTTCACACAAATGGTTTCTCAAAAGTATTTAAAAAAAAAAAAAAAAGAGCGAACACAAGCCATAACATGAGCTGGTAATTACATGCAAGCAGAGGTTGGTTGCAGGACAGAAGTGTTCAGCAGAAGCACCACAGAATATAAAGCTTCCCTAAAACAGCAGCTCTAAAACTATAAGCCACACAAGGCACTGGAGGCTCTGTGGGAAGCTTTAGGATATTCTGGCATAAGAAGTCACTGTCACATGCAGGAGAAATCTTGATGCTTCCACTGGCAGACAGAAACCTTCATGGCCACTTGAAACCCACCAGCACTAAGAGGAGTCACACCAGTTACTTGGATGAAGAACAGCAAAGAGAAGAAAAGCAGATGGAAGGCAACAGACCAAKGAAAATTTAAAAAATGAGCTTTATACTTCAAGATACTCAATAGATCCTAGCCTTTAATGGTTTCAGCTTCTTGCTTAATTTATTACACATCTACTAGTTTGGCAGTGCAGACCACCATGAGTTATATAACAAAAAAAGTAAAGTTTGCCCATTTGCAAGTGTCTAATACTGCCAATGATATGAAGACAAGATTAGAAAGCGAAGAGCAATAAAACGCCTACAGGAGGATCCTCAGTTCAGAYCGTGTAGTTGATAAAACCTGCTCTAGTGGCACATGAAAGTGGCAGCGGAAGAGCTCAAGTCAGCGGTGCCCTCAGGATTCACCCACACCTCCGTGCTCTAAATTTAGATGAAGGCACATTGCTGCACGTGCGCCACATTCAAGCAGAAAGTCAGTGCCTCACAGACAATACCTCCTCCCCCAGCAAAACGGGCTGCAGAACAGGCGGGTGCCTTTTGGTGCACTTTAATCTGCTTCAGTAACAGCAAAAAAATGGGAGGGCAGAGCCTTCGGCAAGAGCTAGTTCACAGGAACGCACCCAGCACACCTCCGCCGCTTCACACAACTTCTCCCAAGGACCGCAGCACCATGCTTTCTCTGCCTTTGTTCCACAACCACGCTCATCTCGGCGTGCCTTCCCATTCTGCACGCACATTCTGAGATGTGCTTGCACAACACCACACCTTTAACCAAAATAGTTAACTTCTGTCATTTCTTGGCACCTGGGAGTAGCATCTTCCATCTCACTAAGACGATAAGAGCTTTAAAGTAACAAAATAGTGGGCTAATACTGAAGCCCAAAGGGCTGCCGACGTCACCGTGTCACGCCGCCCAGCCTGCGGCCAACGCAGCACCATGCTGACCTAGGGCATCCCGTGTGCTTTAGCAGTCCCACCATGGCGTTCAGAGAACCCCTTCCATTCGCAGCCACTCTCACGTTACATCTGCCAGGATTATGGAGGCAAGGTCAGGGAATCTTCTGTGGCAGATAGGGAYGGTTCTYCTGTTTGGAGTTAGATGAGGGACASATACCTGGTTAGGAAAAGGTTAACGCTGTTTCAGCCTGCAATCTGATAAATGGCTCTGCAGAAAGCAGGTTCTCTCACTTTGAGATATGATGTCACTAACCTTTATTGATCCACAATCAGAGAACTTTGCTTATCTCTCTCCTGTGATATGCTGCCCTCCTGTACCCAACTAGTGTTTAATACACTGCTGGGCATCTCACACTCTTTATAGCTCAACACCACACCTCTGCTAGGCCACCAGGGACAATATTTTACAGGCTGCACCAGTACAGTTAACTTCAGGGATAAGACATGGGCATGAACAAATGCTACCCCACTGCATCATGTACTGCCAGTCTTCATTACAAAGAAATATTGCATACCTATATTTGAATACATCATGAAAAGAAGGCGCGAGGAGCACAGAAATGGTCCAATGTCTTACAGCCCACCGCATGGTGGCAGGTCTTCAGTCTGAACCCAAGGTGAACACTGGGTACTCTGAATTTATTGTTTCCATGGAAGTGTTTATTTTAAAACTTTCACTATTTCACAAAAAAAATGACAGTTTACTTCTAGCCTCAACTTCCTTTTTAATATTCAAGATGAAACAAAGTTAGGAGACTAATACTTGGAGAACTGGAAATTAACTGTTTATTCCCATGTGGCAGCAAAGCGTGCATCATAAGACTACATGCATCAAGCTCAGTTTTTTGTTTAAACATAGCAGTGATCCTGGAAAAATGACTAAACAGTCAGGTAGCAAAATCTGTAAATTAAAAATCAGATCAGTCACCTGTGAAGAACAGAGAGAAGCTTCAGAGAGTCTTAATATTGAGAGGTAATTCCATATGTCATTTTTCTGCAAGAGAGTGCACACACACACAAAAAATTCTATGAACTACATATGCGCATTTCTGGGTTTTTAATTAGTAGTAACCTCACAGAGGAAAAAAACAAAAACAAAAAACAAGACCATGCAAGAGTATATGGATATATCAGTGAAAACCTCTGCAAAATATGCAGTTGAAGTCAGGATGGCAAATGAAGTCTTAGGGACATGACAAAGCACTGGATATAAGCCAGCATTACATAAACCAACCTTGCGCCCTGTCGGAGAACACTGTACCTGGGTCTGGGCAACTTATTTCAGGGAAGTGGGGCTGAAGAGGGCTCTGAAACCAGCAGCAAAGTACCAGAAGTGYGGGAAGGCCCTTACACAGAAGGGTTCAGAAACACTGAGATTACAAGAAATGAAGGAAAACATAAGGCAGAGGAAAAGAGAAGAATACAACAAGAGCATGCAAGAAAAACAAATGTAAAAAGTAGTAAATTAGGTGCTCCTATCTTACGCTACAAAAATCAAAGGGGCATTTGATTACATTGAACGGCAACATTCAGTTACTTTATGGAACTCGCTGCCAGGAGCCACCACTGAAGCTAAGAGATTACATAGACTCATAGACATCTGGGTTAAACGTGCAGTAAAGCCACACTCAAGACTTGGTTTGAAGAAGGTTATGTGAACCTTTCTGTTCATTGGATAATTGAGCTTGTTAAGTTTTGGAGAAAAGAGAGATAAATTTTCCAAGATATACACGATTGCTGTAAAATCAGCTATGATCTATTTCACTCACTGCCCACCAAGCCAAAAATACACAATCTTATACCATTAAGAGAAAAGTTTCAGATTAAGATTTAAGATTTTGCTCTGCTAGCAAAGAGTGAAGCAGCTCTGGAACTAGCTACCTAGTGCAAGATTTCAAGGACAGTCTACCATGGGCTAAGCAAAAATCCCTCTTTTGGTACAAGAGTTCCCTTCAAGACCTATACTTATACAACTCTATAAATACACTGCTAAGTGGAGAGGTCTGAAAAGAAGAAAATTGGGAAGAAACATCCAGTTTGCACAGGTTAAATTACTACAAATTACTGTTCTGATCCAGTCTAGTAATTCTTACAGTCTGAGACATGCACTGAACTTTTTTTTTTTTTTTTAATTAAAGCTCTTTTGAACCACATGCTTCTTAAAATAGTAAATTACTCTCTTACCCAGCTTGTGGAAAATAAATTAGAAATGCTGTCCAAATTACCAAGCTGAGCATAAAGCATAAAAATCCCAAACTTAGATTTCCTGCAAGTCAAGAGACATCTGAATTAGAGGTTTTGGGTTGTAACCCGTTAATACTCTTGCTCAGGGTAGTTAAGTTGGCATATGCAGAGAACTAAGTATTTTGGGATTCAGAGAAGGGAAAATGCAAGGGCTGGGTGCTGAATCATGCTCTGTTCCTCTAGCAGATGAGGAGAAATCACCACAGACTGATTGGAAAAATGCTTCAACTGATCCCGATCCTAAAAGCAAGCCTAGATGAACACAGAGATGCTGCTAATGGATGGTTTTCACCTGGTGCCATTCCTTTGGCCACCTGCCATGTAGTATTTATGACAGAAGTCATACCGGATGATTCCTCTGCCCAGCTGGGAGGTGTAGAAAGCAGTTACCCAGCCTTTATAAACAGATACACATGGAAAAATGGGCTGAAGTTGTGCCAGTCTACATGAGCGAAAGATAATCTGCCATCCACAACTTTCCCCACAAACAGCCACGAACCAAGGACTAGCCCAGCAGACTGGACCGTCAGGGCTCCCACGCACTGGCAAGGCAGTGGGGTCGGGGTCCTGGCCTTGCTCAGGGACGCCCTGCCCCTGCAGAGCGGCACAAGCCAAGGACTGATTGCTGCCAGCATCGGGACGAGGAAGGGGAAGAGTAGCACCACGACCGAACTGCTGCAGTATTGCTGCATCCTCCCTGGGCACGAGCACCCACGGAGCAGAGCACATTGCCCACATCTCTGGGAGTGGGGACTACCACCCACCAAAGTTGTCCCATCACCTGAAAACAAGAGTGCCATCAGCACTGGGAGCTCGTGCACCCTGCAGCTATCTGCACTGACCAGGACAAAACCAGGGTCAGCAGTATCTTGCTTTCAGAAAACCTTTTTGCTATTTCAGGCCAGCCACTACTGAGGTAACTGAACATTAATGAGCTGCTGAAGCATAGTTTGTATCTTCAATTAAAGACAAAGCAAAAAAAGCAACCTAAAAACTTATACTGAAACAGCAGAAAAACCTTGCTCCAGTCTGCCCTTGCACAGGGTATCATCRCCATCACTGGGAGCAAATAGGATTCAAATATCTCAAATAACACAGAGAGAGTCAATCTGCTTCAGTGTCCTCCCTTCTTGAGGATCTGGTCAACACCGAAGATTTTCTTCAGCTTTCCCACGGCTGCCACTTCAGTTTTATGTAGCACAGCAGCATACTCAGTAATTTTTGTGTCTCTTCTCACTACGGCGGCAACCTCGTGTTTAAAAGGCTGGTACTCTACCTTCGCCATTGCTGGTGGTACTGTAAGCTGAGCTACCGGAAATTTAAAGAAAGCATTCAGACAGCTCTACCACTTAGAGGTTTCCCCCACAGAAAAGCATTTGGTGTAAATATATCCTACTGCAGCTCAGCATCTCCACTCCATTACGGATAGATCATGAGACTCAGCAAATCCCTGCCAAAACAGCAGTACTTGGAATAGTTACAATTTTTAATGCACATCCTACGCGATAGCTTCACATCATCAGGGAAAATTCAGTCCAATGCAGCTAGCATAGAGGTGGCCAGATAAATAACTTCATTTCTGAAAGATACGTCTTTTAGACATAAGCACATCCCAGAGTAGTCTGAAACAGTCATCCTGTAACAGTCTCAGCCACTAATTTCTACCAAGATATTTCTGGAAGCTGAATCTGCACCAAAATAGACATTACAAGATGCACAGCAAAAGAGAAGTCACCGTCCAAAGCACTTTGCACAAACTTAAGAAAAAAGTTATAATACTATGGATATATATTGCATTTGTTTAAGAATTTTCTAACAGTGAGCACCTTCAATCTACYGGATTTAATGAAAGGAGAAAAAAAATAGCACCACAGAATTACTCTACCACCAACTTATCACTAGGTCCCAGCCCTCTGTTCCAAGTGCTAGGTCACTCTAAGTAAATTCAGCTTCATGCCCTCCAMGCTCAGCAACCCTGCCGCTCTTGCAGTCACACGCTTGGATTCAGACATATTTATAGAAAGCCTCTGATGTGACCACATTGCTCTGCATATAGGGATCATTTGGCAGAAGCTAGGGCTCTGCCCCAAAAGGCAGAGTACTGAAGGGAGAGCTTTTCCTCTTCTTTATTTAAAAGGTGCTGCTGGAGGTAGAAACACATGAAAGTCTGTGTAGGACAAGGGAAGGAATTATCCCTCCCATTGATTTTCGCTCTGGGGTATTAGAAAGAACACAGCATTTATCTGGAGATTTCTTCCTAAAGCTAACTACGGACTTTCAAACGTAAATGAGACTTGAAAGGGGCTTATCGGCCGAACGATCTGCTGAAACCATCATCACGGAAAGTGGGAGCCCCAGCAGGGAGCTCTATGATCCCATTGTTCCTCTGGACATCTGAGAGCTGCCATTATTGTCACCAGCTTCAAACGCGCAGGCAAGGGGCACAGGCAGGAGAAAACAGAGCAGGGCAAACACTGCGACGACAGAGAGGCTTTCCCACATCTCCTTTCTCCAGAAACTACGGCTTTGGATATCTTTGCTTCTTCCGGAGAGACCTATAATGTCCCCTTTTGCAAAGCTGAGACTTCCTCACGTGACCACGGCAGCATCATGATTTTACAGTATAAGCCATCCAAATTCTATGCCATGAAAGGAAATTAAAGGGGTCAGGGAGGAAGAGAATGTTCTAATTCCGATACCGCCGGGGAGAGAATCCCAAATATGGAAATAAGTAGCCTGGAGATGTGGTCTCACTACATTTCTAAATCATCGCTTCTCTCAAGCAGTCAAGGCTATGCCCTAGGAATAAATAGTGAAAGCAAGCCTGATTGAGGGAAATCCATCTACAGGATTCCCAAACACATAACAAATTCACTACCGCCCCAAAAGTCGTTCATCCTAATAAAGCTCACACCTGGCGTAACCCAAGCCGGTCACCCCCTCCGCCTTACACACTTCCTTGCTGCCAAGCCAAAACCATCTCCCTCGGAAAAAAGCTTCGCAGCCTCGTCTCCTCTCGCTGTCTTTCCCAGGTAGCTGGAAGGTTGTAATTGGTGAGGCAGGAGATTAGAAATATCGGCAGGCTCTAAGTAAGACTTTAATTTACTGGCAGATCAATAGCGCTAGGGTTATATTGGCAAAGTGTCTACAACTCTATTGACTCATGCAATTCCTCTTATCAATTTATCAGAAATCTGGAAGCCAGAAGATATTGTTTGAAGAAAAAAGGCAGCAGGAGTTTGAACACTTAGCATAGGCTGTCCAATCAGGCTCTCAGCACTAAGCATTTTACAGCAGATGTATCTGCTGCAAAGGAGGCTAATATACGATATGATTAAGAGCTAACTTGCTCCCTCACACGCCACACTGCCTTTTCAAGTTCCTCCTCTTACCTTAGACCTTTGCACCGAGAGAACCACTAGGACAGGCACAATCCAGCCAGCACAACCCGAACACCAAAAGCCTTTACCTTGCACCCTAAGATCCCAAATTCAGACCCTCCTGCCTGGGTCATAAATGAGCTGAACTCAGTTTCTTATAAAAGCATAGTTTTACGAAGATTTAAAGACAGTGTTGGGAACCTGCTCCCACGGATTTTAGCAAATCAGTATTTCCACCCTCTATTTCCACCCTTATTCACACAGAAAATAGAAATCAGAGAAAAAAGCGTGAGGTTCATCTCCCCAACCTTATTTCCCACTCTCAGAGCTCAAAACACACCAATCATTCCATTTTCCCTGTTACAACCAGACAAACTTAGCAGGTGTAGAGCAAACTTGCTGCTGTTCAACAGGAAAAGGGCAGATTTGTTTTCTTGGGAAAAAGGGAAGGACTAGGGAAAACAACAACCTGTTTTTTCACCATCTGTTCCACTTCCCTACATCTCCCTTCCCCCAAATCTGTTTGTTACTTTGCATTTTGTTGAGATAGGGAGTAAACATTATTTAAGTGTTTCCAGGAAAAAAAAAAAAAAAAAAAAACATAACTCTGTAATGATGACAGTACTGCAAATAAAAGTGTCCTGCGCTGGCAAAGCCAACATCACAGAGGAGAGACGAACGGTCCATTCCCCATCTGCAGAAGCTGCTTCCCCCAAATCAGCAATGTGAAGAAATGCTGCACTGAAAATTTCACTCTTCCCTTTGGGTATCCAGAAATGCTCTAAGCCACAGAGCATGCATCTTGCCGGAACAGACGCCAAGGATTTTGCAGGATGACTTGATGAAGCAACTCCAGGGACTTTGAGTTCAATCTCCCAGTTGTATCTCAACTCGTTCCCTGTCACTGCAGTTACTCCATTAAAATATACCTAGTACCTTTTGGGA
>NW_028186342.1:592933-608810 GCF_003343005.1 Rhea americana
GCCGCGTCGCCCTGGAAACACGAGCCCCTCCGCAGGCAGGCCCCGTGCGGATCCCAAGCGCGGAGGGGGAGGGAGGCTTCTCCTGCAATCTCCCACGGTTTCCATGGCGCCCGGCCATCAAGGCCTTCCCCAGGGGCAGGATGCTCCAGCCTTCGCCGCCGCAGCCTCCCAGGAGCGGCCAGCCGAGCAGGGACCTGGGCTGCCCGCTCAGCCCTCGCCAACCGCCTCCACCGCTTGGCCGAGGCGGCCCTCCACCTGCACCGCTGCGGAGCGCCGCAGGACCTGCGCAAAGCCCTCCACGGCCTTGCGGAGGAACGCACGAGACGACGAAGGAAGCACGAGCTTTCCCAGCTTTTCCTGGGACGTATCCTCACCAAGAAAGTTTTCAGAGTCCACGTCAGGTTTGCAGTGCCCTACAGAACGAGCTCCAAATCCCCTCTCCCCGCACAAACCACGCTCTCCAACGAGCCCAAGCCCAACCAACAGCAGCGAACATCCTGCAGCACACTGGTCACAGATGCAAGGCTGAACAAGTCTTAGCAAGAGACCAGCTCAGCTGTGAATAAATAAAAAAAAAAATTCAACTGGACTGGAGGTTGTCCCAACTGCTCTTCTCTTTTTAAATGCAGATTTGAACTTTTCACCCAGGGTCGGGCAGCTGGAGCTCAGCCAGTCCCAGCAGGGACCAGGCGCCACAACCATCCTGCTTCCAGTCTCCTTCCAGACCCTCGCAGCAGCACACGGACCGCACCACCCCAGCCACAAGGGTACAGGGCTGGAACAGAGCACCCGAACGCTGCCCATACTGTCCCCCTAGCAGACACCAACTCTTCTACCCACAGCTTTCTTGGAGAACATATGGATGCCAAGAGGAAACTCGAATTTCAAGAGCAACAGTGACTTGGCCAGATTCCCCTAGTTTTAACTTAGGTCCTGAGCAGAAGTCAAAAAATAATGAAAACCTCAGGAAGAATCCTACCCTGAAGCAGGAACTGGATCCTCCACTGCAGGCTTCACACAGGCTCTTTCACAGCTGTAGTTAAACAAGACCACTCTAAGCCAGAGCACAATTCAGTGCTTGCAGTGAACACTTTTAAAGATGGCCATCCCCCAGACTGCTGATGTTCAAAGCTGCTGCTCAGGGAAACACATTATCTACTTCTCCAGGGAGAAGTTTGAAATGTTCAAGTTGCTCATTAAGGTAAACAGGTACATAGGTCTTTTCTCCACTCGAAAAGTATTTCAAAAAGGAAAGAAGAGCAATTTGGTTATAGTAACAGATTCTAAATTCTGTCCTCTTGGGTGACGTTGGGCAAGTCACCTAACCACGGTGCCTGAGCACATGCAACTCRGTGAAACCGCACCACGGCTGCGGCCCTGACAGAGCAAGGGTGAGAACATCGACCCATGGGTTTGCTACCCCCGTCATCCCCACTACCATACCATATCATTACCTAACCGTGCTCAGGGGATGCTCAGGTGAAAACACCTGCAAAGTCAGCAGAGCCTCTGTGTGAACTTCTCCACCTCTGCTGCAAGAGCAGTCCAATGCCCCAGGTACTACCAGTGTCCAAGCTAAGGCATCAGCCTCCCTCTCTATTCCATCTCCAAAATGAGAAAAACAATGCAATTAAGATGCATTCATCATTAACACCAAGAAGGGCTCGGGTACCAAAGAAACATATCATCTTTTAAAGATCAAGAAGGCCATACAAATTCTGCCAGTGACAAAGCCCCTTGGAGCATGCAGCACACATCCGACACCCTGTGCACCGTGCCAGCCCACTCCGGCTCACCTGGCACGATGCAGCCGCGTACCTGCGCAAAGTCACTGCTGGTTGTGCTTGCGGGATGGGTTCACAAGCTCTGCTGCTACTGGACATCAGATGCAGGACCCCAACRGCTCCTGGTTGGGATCACAGTCTAGGTTTCACACTTAGGGGCAAGTGATGCRGCCAGTGTGGCTCGCTGGTAAACTCGTCATGCACGAGGACGCTGCCCAGCACACGGTTTCCATGTGAGCAGTTCCAACCTTCTGCATAGAACGTGCCAACAAATGTTACCAGCCCTTCTTGCATCACATGCCAGAGTCTGTCTGCACCAGGTAGTTTAAGGAAGTCTTGAATAATGATTAAGTCAACAAAAAAGAAAGATACAAAGAAAGAAACACTCCAAGAACGAAGGTAAGCTAAGGGGGAGTGAGTATAAGGGACATCYGTATGTTCTGAAAGTAAACAGATTTACCATTTGTTATGAATGCTCAAGATGACAGAATTTCTCTCTGAACTTTTAAGGGAAAACATTTCTATAGGCTGATATGTTTTGAATGGTTTTTGGGAAGTGCTCAAACAACTTATATACAAGATCTGAAAACAACTTAGCCAGAAGCAACAGGTTTKAGTTACTAAAGGATGCATTCTCCACCTTTATACACGCCTCTGAAATCAAGAGGACACCTACCACATACCCAAAACCCTTATGAAATAGCCAGTACATGTCCCGCAGCCCAAAAAACCACCTGAGGACGTTGACCATCCACACCATGCAACACAAGGTTGCAGTCAGGACTAACCAGCCTCTCACTTTGGTAGAATGAGAAAGATTAAGGTCTCCCATCAAAAAGATGCTTTTTTAATTTTTATTTATTTATTTATTTTTATTTATCCTAGATCATTTCACCAATCCAGTGTTCAGCGCAGACTTTACTGCCAAAGAAACTACAGCATGAAACTTCTCCCGCTACCTAGTGCCACAGCTGGCTGCTGCACTCGGGGAGAGCACTCCATCCAGTCGACGGTGGAGCTTCTCTCGCTCTCCTCCCTGTACCACTCTTCTCCCCACAGCTCCATGCTGAACCGCTTCTCCAAACGGCCTCAGACAAGGAGCAACAAGGGAAGGGAAAGGAAACAGTTTTCTGTCAGGAGGTGCACCAGTGGGTGCCACGACTGGCACTCAGGAGGGAAAGACATGTGGCTGAGAGTGGTGGGAAGCAGCAGCAGAGAGGTCGGCTCGGGGAGCTGTAGCTTTCCGGCAGCAGTGAAACACAACTCTGCTTATACAACTCAAGAATAAAGGGGAGCTGTTCCAAGCTATTTTCCAGGTGGGAATCCTCTTTTGTGCCCTCATCCCAGCTAGTCTGAGACAGGTAGCTGAGAACTGCTCGCAAGACAGAAGAAAGCTGCCAACGCACTATAAAACCCAGCTGCTTAACCACCCCCTCCAAAAACCTGCCTGTCTGTGGAAGCCCAATCCTGGTTCTTGCAATTAGAGCTATTTGCATTCTTGTGCTAATCCTTCTGTAGGAGGAATGTATTCTGCACAGAAAAGTCTAGAAACAAGAAGGCAAGAGAGGGGTAGGGAGAAGGCATCTGTCTGTCAAAACCTCCACAAGCACTGCTATGAAAAGAAACAGGAACTTGCCACAGTGGATGAGCTCTAAAAACCCATGATGAGTGGGGTAAGGCAGCTTGTACACCAGGAATAATTGCCTCTCCTGAAATTTTAATCATCGAGGCTGCCACAAGAAACTGACTTTTCTCCYCTTGGGTTAATCAAAACCATGTTATCCAGTATGGCAGCAGGGCAGGTCTGCAATTCCACCTCTTTTCATCTTGTAGGATGTGAAATGAGAAAGTAAAAGGTAAAGTAAAAGCAATAAAAGGGGGAAACATCTTCTAGGCCTAAAATCCAAACAGCAACAAACACCACTGAGCATGAAAAGAGTTTCGTCAACTCAGAAGGACGTTACAGCAGGGAATGAAAATAAAATACTACACCAAAACCCCTTCACTGACCTAGCTGCACGTGCTGGTGAAAATATAGAACAATTGATGCTTTAGGAACAGGTAAAAGCCTCTTAACCAGCTAGCTACCTATTCCGTTGGCTTTCACATCAGGATACAGAGCTCCACATCTAACTTGGTACATTCCCCTCTTACTACTAGATCCAAATCAGCAGACTTTCTTCCATTCCACCTTAAATTCACTCCTTCACAATCACATAAGAAAATACCAGTGCTCGAACTATTTGAAAGCTGGGTGGGGGTGAGGAGGCAACCTAGGGACAAATGCTTACCAATTTCCACTTCAGCTTCTCAGGCCTTAGTCTCAGATTGTAACCTGCTTCCTTCCCATCAGCCACACATTCCCCAAATCTGACATTCCRTTTAAGGTCCAAAGCACTTGCAATCTAAACAGTGCTCAGAAAAGATATGGAAGTAAGTAAATAAAACCAGGCCACCTAAGATACAAACTTTTAAAATACCTGTCACAAGGGCAGAGAGAATCACTGCTTCTCTTTAGGAGAGCCTCCCTGCCCCAAATTCCTGTCAGCACTGCCTTTAGCCACGARGGTCCATCCCAGGCCTCAAACCTCCCCGAGCTGCTTGTGTGCAGCCTCCTTCGCAGACGGACCGAGCGCGCTGCAGAGCCTTCCTCCCACGCAGGGCAGGGAGTGGGAGCTCTAGCAGAGATTAGAGGCTGCAGCAGGCTGGGTCTCCTCCGCTCTGCCCCTGCAGCTGTGAAGCCACAGCCCTACCTTTCAAGAGTAAAAACAAAGGCCACAAAAAAAAAAAAGAAAAAGAAAAAGCTGTTCTGACTCAGTAACTGTGAAAAAGACTTTGCCTGAGGGCAGAAAGGAGGAAGGGAGAAACAAGCAAGGAAAAGTAGTGCAAGATATGCTAGCAAAGAGCTCCCAAGTCTCCTAAAATTGCTCAGGAATCATGCTCTTTCCATTTTTCCATGTTTGTTGGGTAAAACAGCACCCAGCACTCTTCCTGCCCCATCATGTACTAYGTCCAGGGTTGCTCACTGCAGACTCCTGCGCTCCACCTTTGGCCCAAGAGCAARACAAGCATCTCTTAGCTTACTTGTGACCTGCACAGTTTCAGCAAAAGTGGACACTGGACTGACTATGAGAAGACAGAAAGAAAAATTAAAATGAATAAAATCCTCGAGTCCAGCTTAGTGCACAAACAGACTGTTCCCAGGAGAAGAGGAAATGCCTGCGCCTTCCCCTCCTCAAAAGTAAAAATCAAATTCAAAGCTGATGTCAAAGGCCAACAATTCCCACTCCATCCTTGTCACGYGCAGGTCACCAGACAGGCCTTCGGAGCCTCCTGCCTGGTGAGGACCATCCATCTGATAGCATCTAATGCTCTCAGTCATGACTGAAGAAGCAAGCGTTCTGCATGGCCAGAACAGAAACAAGCTGGCTTGGGTCTCCTTGTCGGTAAACTGGCAACTACCTGAGTCAGGTAACAAGGTTCTCACGTGGATGCTGTAAGTATCCCATCACCCTGCCTCGACGATTCTTTAGAAAATGCACAGAATACACAGCTTTCTTGCGAGCTCTAAGACAGTCCCCAGGGGCTTAATGCAACCGGGCCTCGAAGAGGCGAAGAGGCCCCAAGGTGGCAGCGGGTCCGAGGTGGGGCCATGCCGTGCTGAACCATGCTGCACGCTCCCGCCGCTCCGCTCACGCTGCAGAGAGCGCGACAGGCGAGCTGGCAACCTGACAGGCAGCAGCACTGCCATGGCTGGGCGAGTGGGTGGGACGGGTCAGACAACCAAAGTGGGCAGAATAAAGACCTTTTGCTAAAGCTCCAGGAAGCAAGGAGAAAAAAAACGCTAATTAACTCAGCAGCAAGTTGTTAGTATTTGCATATAAATGCAGCCACAAATCATTACAAACAAGCTAGGACAAGCCAGGCCTATTAGCATATACAAATCCAGCCTGGACAGCCACTCTAGGTGGGTCATTGAGCGGAGCTGTTCACTTCGAGGCAGGCTGCCAACTTCCTCCTGGGGGAGGGCAGGAGGAAAGGGGTCCTTATCTCTCTAAACACTCCTATTACCAACAGCAACAGGAGCCCAACAGGGATAAGGTTTCTTTCTATTAAAAAAAAAAAAAAAAGAGAGAGAGAGAGAGAGAGAAAGAAAGAAAGAAAGAAGAAAAAAAGGAAAAATAAAAATAAATTAATCTCACTTAACAGCAAAGTAACAACTGGCAATAGAAAAATCAAAGCTGCATTCACAGAAGAGGTGATTCCCCAGAACTGGAGCAGAGCTCCTCCTGAACTAGCCTGAGGGTGCAGAGAGGCTTAGCCCAGCAGAGCAAGTACCATGACAGGGGGAACCGTAATTAGGCATCTCCTGTAAGCCATACAGTAACGGCAACAGTGCCATCGGGGAGGATAAACCTCCTATTAGGTGGCCAGGGAAGTGGCGGAGCACCTCTTTATCTCCCCCTTGCACTACAATGGTCTGATGCAGGTTGCTAGACATCCACCCACAAATACTTAATGCAGATTGTGGATGATGCACCTGGCTCACATTTGCATGGCTCCAACTGCAGCACTCTCGTTCTGAGAAATATAAACCTGGGTAGAAAAAAAGGCAAGTGTATGGGAAAATATGGAGATTCAGAAGGTTGATTCCTCAAGACACAGTATACAGGCAGGAACCTTCATCTCAAAGTTCCTCCTCCAGGGCAAATACACAAGTCAYAGGTTATAAATAACAAGTAACACGCCTAACTTGATGCATCAAAAGAACATGCCCAAAAGCCATTATGAAAGAAGCAGTAAAAGTGACTTGAATAGGCCAAAATCCAGGGCTACTACTATAGTTCACCAAGTTCACTCTTTCAAAAGCCAAAATTGTTACAGTTTTCTTTATCACACTGTATTACATCTTTGGCTTTCCTCCTTGCTGCTGAGATTTTTGGCACTTCTTCCAGCGTCACCAGAGGCTGCAGGTGCGTTTGGCAGCGCAGTTCAGCCCTCGCAGCTCTTTCCAAGCATGTGGGGGTGAGGAATGAGCCGATCGGATTCCTTGTGTTTGCACACTGTCTAACGAGATGCTCATTACTGCAGAGAGAACAGCTCCGGATTACAAGACATTCGGTACTCTTCCTCTTGCAAGAGGCCAAACTGTGCAGTTCTACTGGTTTTGAGTTTTGTTTTTGTCCCCTGACTGGCATCTTAGGATTTAGAAGAAACTCCAGCAATTACTAGTTTATATCAAGGCTTTAAAAAATCCACTATCTAATTTTAAACAGGAAATCATCTCTGGCAAGATCCCAAGACAATGTCCACAGTGACTTTTATTAAACTTAGGTTTGTAGTCACTGAAACTCTGAACACGGACCGTCAATATGCTAGGCAACYCTAACCCTTCACTTTTAGCCTGTATATTCCTCTGCCATCCCTTCCATTATATCCAGTTATATTCCACAGCCTTTACAATGTTAGCAGAGACAGGAAAGAGAGCACTTCTAAATGTTACTAAGCGATTGTTTAAATAAAAACAAAGGAAGTTTTAAAACTAGCAGCAAGTATTTGTTCTATAACTGCAAAGAACACTAAATAGAAGAGCAAAGAGTTCTACAGCTACTGAAACTATCAAAATTTTAAGTAAGATTGAAAGTTGCTAGGTTATTCTGGCTGGAGAGAAAGAGGACAGCAGAGATGCCCAGGTATGCATGGATGTCTTGTGGAACAGAAGACAGCTCTTTTAAAATTACATATACCAGTGATACTACAAAGGACCGGGGGGAGCAAATATGACTTTTTTAATAGACCAAAATACAAAAAGAAGTATAATCTAGGCTAAGCAGTTTTTCGGACATGCCTGCCTTCGGCAGGGGTGAGAAATGCAGTAATGAAAATTACTGGAGCACAAAATCTGCAGTAGAGATTTGCAATAGTGCAGCTCCATGGATGGAGCTACCCAGGTGCAGAAAATAAAGCAACGTGCATAGCTGGGACTGCGGCCTGAAAACAKACCGTGGTCTGTGCACGCTCTGTCAGCCTGCAGGCAGCAAGCAGGCTTGATAGAGAAGGTTAAAGGAGAAACTCTAGTGCTTAGAGGCAGGAAACCCTGCGCAGCTGAACGCAGAATTGCCACCACAGAYTTTAGCAGTTCTCATCTGTAGCCGTAAGCAGAACTACGAGCTCTCATCAGCTGAGACTCACACACAAGTGGTATGTCCAGAAGGAGCCTACAGGACTCAGAACTGTCTTCTGCTCCCAGAACACCGGAATAAAGCTACAAAGTTTTTGCATGGCGAACCCCAAAAGGCTATACAAAAACCCTTTAAGTTAAACTGTGCTGAAGTCCTGAAAGGAAAAATGAGCAAAAAGCAGTGACTCTTTTTACATCCTATACCAAGTGATATTTAGGCCATAATTCAATATACGCTTTAAGCCAGCATGGCAGCGAAAGAAACTGCTCCCACGCTATCATCCCTTCAGGAAGGGTACGAGTTTCTGCATTGCCCCTCTCTGCGTCAGTGCAGAAACTTGTGCAGCCACATACTGCATCATACAATTATTCCAACTGAAAGGGAAGCTGGCAAAAAGCAAACCAAAAAAGATTGAGGAAGTCTCTTTTTCTTCCTTTGCCAGAGCTTTTCTCACCCAGGACTCTTCCCTAAACTACTTCCCCATGCCGAAAAGCATCCGAAGCTCTATGCAGCAGAAAGACAGGAGCGTCCGAGATGGCTTTCAGAGATGGCTTTCAGTAGCAGTACTAGCTCCCAGCACGCAAAGCTATTGCCTCTGTAACTCCCTCCTTGCCTCTGACTCCTCTTGTCCCTACACAACAACACAGGCAATGCTAAACTCAAGACATGACTCTTCTAGTGTCTGTATAYGCAGACACTCATATATGCAGAAATTCAGCTTAAGGTGTGAATGCAGCTTGACTTACCACAGCATAAACCCACATGTGGACATTTGCACTTAGCTTTAAAGGCAGCCAGTTTGGTATCACTTACAACCGTTTCCAATTCAATTAAGCCAAACTAAAATAAACCATTCCTGACCTGAAAATAATGTCCACAGGACAATCTAATATGCAAGTAAATCCTCTGAAAAAATAATAATAAATCAATGTGAATTTTCCTAAGAAGGAATGGTTTGCTAGTAAGGAGAGTATTTGTTATGAAAATCTTTGAAACAATCAGAATTAGAAACCAAGCATAGCTTTTTACAAGACACTTTTCACAGCTGAATTGTACTGTTTACTTAAGACAGTTAAAAGGATATCAGCAGCATCAAATGAAGTCAACTTCAAAGTTACAGTTTCAAGCCCAAAACATGCCACAGCAATCTCATTTTAAGAAAACACATGCTCTATTTTTCTTAAAAGTGTTTCTCTTCCTTTGCTCTGCTGTACAAGAGGTTCACACAAGCAAGAAGGAAACTTGAAAAAAGAACTTTTACACACAGCACAGTGAAAATATCAAATAGAAAGAACAGAATCTCTGTTTTTTCTGTTACAGCTACTTTGGGTATTGCTCCTCCCAACAGAAGTCTTCTTTCACCACGATCTTCTCCTTTTGTGAATGATCGGTACTGTTAAGACTTTCAATCCGCTTATTTCTAGCTGTCAAGGCATAAGCCACAACTGAATGGTTATGAATGTGATGTTTGAAGCTCAGACCTGCCCGAGGATCCTTGCGCTGTGCCCGTCACACTGCTGGACAGTGGCCTGAGGGATGGAGCAGGAGGACAGCTGTCCCTTCCCGACACGCACTCCTCCCTTGCCTGCCTTGCTGTTAGGTGGTTGACTTCCAGTTAGCTTCCTCCCTTCTCCACAGTGAACCTAAGGGTTACACAAAACTAACAAATTCCATTTTGATACATTGTCTGGAGACTGAAGACCAAACACTGAGACAAGACCTGTCTAGGATCCTCCACACTACTGGGCTGGTAAGGCTATTTCAAATTGCTTAAGAACTAGGGAACAGTAATAACTGAACAGAAAGTTTGCCTTCATTAAATCTGACGTTCTTTGAAGCAGAGGTTGAGAAAGTACCCACTCTTGTTCCCTAACCCAGCAAGGCCTCCAACAACACAGTATCACAGAATGGTGAGGTTGGAAGGGACCTCTGGAGATGATCTAATCCAACTCCCCTGCTCAAGCAGGGTCACCTAGAGCACATTGCACAGGATCACGTCCAGGTGGATTTTTAGTATCTCCAGAGAAGGAGACTCCACAACCTCTCTGGGCAACCTGTTCCAGTGCTGTGCCACCCCCACAGGGAAGAAGTTTTTCCTCATATTCAGACAGAACTTCCTGTGGTTCAGTTTGTGCCTGTTGCCTCTCATCTTGTCGCCTGGCACCACTGCAAAGAGTCCGGCCCCATCCTCTTGACACCCCTGCCTTAAGGTATGTGTAGACACTGGTAAGATTGCCTCTCAGTCTTCTCTTCCCCAGGCTGAAGAGGCCCAGCTCTCGCAGCCGTTCCTTACGGGACAGACGCTCCAGCCCTCTGATCATCTTYGTAGCCCTATGCTGGGCTCTGTCCACTAGCTCCATGTCTCTCTCGTATTGAGGAGCCCAGAACCGGACACAGTACTCCAGATGTGGAGTAAAGGCCTTTACTATTTCTAATGCTTCAAAAGGGAAAGACTGTGACAAAAACACCATCTTTTCCTCTTGGTACGCCCCTCTTAAAAGAAAGGCCATAAGCTTTTTTGTTTCCTCTGTCTTTTTTGAATTTAAAAATGCAGAAGAATTCATTGAGTGCCATGAGTGGTAAAAACAAGACTCCGTCTGACACTTCCCCACCCAAATGCCAGGGAAGCCAGGATGTCCTTCTGGACCTGTGGCCCATGACAGAAGGACACAGTTGCCAAGATCCACCTACGCAGTCCTCGAGAGACTGCAAACCAACCACCTCCTCGCTTCCACCAGCCCACTCCTGCTCTAACCATCACATAGAGAGAACTGAAATCTTTCTAAAATACAGATCAAAGAAATCATTGATATCCACTAACAGGAATCTAGGAAAACCAGAACCCAAATCCAAAGGCACAGCAGGAATTTAGCAGCAAACAAGAACTCTGCTCCTAGCATCTCACTTGGCCAGTGTGTTCTTGTTTAGGTGGTACTTCCCATCTGCCTTACACAGCTGCAATTAAGGAACTCACCTATTGCTCCATGCAAGCAAAGAGCCACCCCTCCCATAGCAGTCTTGCGCTCTAAAAGGCCCAAATCCTCTGCAAACCTCTGTGAAGCACCTGGCAACTTTTGCACGTGCCAAACCAAGCGATAAGGAGGGAGGTGGTTTCCTTGTGCCCTCTGCTTACTCTAACAACATGTGTACTTGGATATTTCTTCTTTGGCCTCAGCAATTCAGTAGATATGTTGCTGTACTGCCGATCTCTTCCTGCACCAGAAGTCTAGACATGCTTTTGGCAGACAACTGAACACAATAGACAGTGATATCTGTGCTGAAGACCAGTGACAGAGGAACTGCATAATCCATGATCTCCAGAGGATGGCCAACACTTCTTGCAGAATCTCATCAAAAGCATTTCACTAACCATTACCACCTCACAATCTTCAGGTAGTAATGCAGCAGCAAGAAATAGTTGAGATAAAGATAGCTAGAAGAAGGAAAACTGGAGTCCTGGCATCCAGTTACTGCCTGGAGGAACCAGATGATGTTTTGTAGCTCAGCAGCCACTCAGAATAAATGGAAGGAAATCTCAGCTCCAGAAATTACATACCACTTAAGATATCCATAGGAAAAAGTGATACTCTTCACGAAAGCATCTATAGATAAATGGTTAGTTAAGACACCTCCAACTCCATTGTCAACAGCACACCAGACCTAGGAGAGGAGCTGTGCTAACAACCAGGTGCATGACCTCAGGCACTGCTTGGAGGTTTCAAGTGGAAAAAAGTTAGTTACGTTATCCCTGCTTATATACTGATCCCAGCTAGCTATTGCTCCACAGCACGAAGTTAAACCTGCCTTCACAGCTTGGCTTTGAGCAATTCCCTAGACTCTTTCAAAATTTTGTTCAGTTGCTTAAACGTCTGCAGTTTCAGGTAAGACTGCTGCAAGCCTGAAATGAAGGGAGCTTTTCATGCAGGGCTGCTTTGGCACCAGACCCACCTCAAGAATTTCCAGCATCTCATGCAAACCTCCAAGAGTTTCAATCCGGTCAAAATAAAGAGGAAACAGCAGAGAGGCTGGTTAAAATAAGACAACCAAAGAAAAAACTGTGGCACCTCCTTCAAACAGACGTTGCTATTGGCCAAATGGGTTTCTGAAATAGCAGTGGGGGATAACATGTTTACACACCTTCCTGAGATGCCAGCCATTCTCAATTAGCACGCAGCACACGTCCAGTCCCACTCCAGGATTCTTTAGTAAGCAAAAGGCACAAAACACAGTAATATCAGGTGCTCTATCTCATCTCTCCTCTACCGCTGGCCAGGCCAGATCATCACACAAATCATCCTAGCCCATCCTCCACTAACATCAGTCTGTCACAACGCAGCCTATGCTTCTTACTGATTTCCCTTACTCCTTGGCCAAGAAGTCAACACCAGAATTGACACACACTGCAAAGCTGTCTTGGTTCTCTGGCCCATTACATGGCATCAGGTGCATTACAGAAACCAATAGGATGCCTGGAAAAAAAAAACATTCTGAGGAACATGGAGGACTTCAAAAAAGTATGCCTACCTATATTTCCATACCTGGCATGGCTTGGACTGGGAGTCTCTAGAACTGCAAATACTGATGCATATGAATAAGCCTCCTCCACATCAGTGTTTTGTACTCTGAGAAGCAGCAAAAGCAGGAAAGATCAAAATGTGTTTCTAAAAATAAAAAAAGAAAGCCTTCCCACTGTTTCTACAGTACCGAAGCACAGGTTTCCACCATAGCCCATGCTCATGGAGGTGTAAAAGCTTTTTCAGGCAGCCCCTCTGCCCTCCAGGCTGATCTTCAGCTTGGTCACGTATGCTCCTGTTTCTCCACCTCCCATCTGTTTTGAAGGTAGCACTTTCGCTTTTTTTCCCCCATCTCTCAATGGAGRTGGCACTCATTACTCAAGCATGAGCCAACGAGAAACCTAACTCAGATGAGAAGATGCACTCTTCTTCCATCATCCAAATAAAGGTCAACGAAACCAGGACTCCAGGCATCTGCTCATAATGATCCCAGAGATCAAGGCCTGCAACAAATTCAACTGGCAACTGCAACTACTACAACAAAAGGAAAACAGGACAAAGGTAGTTGAGCCTTTCCAGAATTACAGTTTCTGCCTGAGACACAGAATGTTCGTGATGCTCTAGGACAAGATGCGTTCTAGCTAGATTCAGAACTATCACATTACTATCACAAACCACAAATATATTACCTTAGCTGATCTTCCTCATATTCCAGGAGGCCAGAACGAAACCCCCAACATGGGGAAAACAAGAAACGCCTACAAGCTAAATTAATTCTCTATGTACGAGCAGATAAAGGAGGAGAGGGCATCCTTCTCTAAAGGACTCCAACGTAACCCCAGGTGGAACACTGCAGTCCTAGGGTCCTGCCCAGCAGAAGGGTATTAATGCATTAGGAAGGCAGTAGAAGCAAAGCAGTAACAACTTATGAATTATCTGGAAGGAAAAAAAACAGAGAAAGTAACAAAGAACGAAATTTAAGGATGTAACAATGCTTCTGGAATTTAAGACACATTATGTTCTTTCATAATTAGCCCTYGCTTACAGTCTCTGCATGTGAACCAAGTATTATCCCATTCCACACTCCAGCTGAGGCAAACATTTGGTGGTTTGCCCAAAGTCAGCGTCAGAACTAGAACGGATCTTTTGACTTCCAAACAAGCTCACAGTGTTAAGCTGCTTTTAACTGTCTATATGGAAGATGAAAAACAGCAAGAAGAAAGGAACTTAGGAAGGAAGTATGTAAGACTAAAAGGGACAAAATTAACAAGAGAAAATTAAAAGAGAAAAATTTAGGCCGAGACAACTGAACGAGCTTTCGAGGAGCGAATGCATCAAGGCTGCAGAATTGCCTCCCAGAGGAAAGGCTGGAATCCCCTTTCCTTAAAGCTGGATGTGAAAAAGCTGACTGTAACATCCTGCAGGAAACGACGAGGCACGGAGCCCAGCGAGTTAAGCGCGAGCATCCATGAGGCTCTTTTCACCTTTGGCAGCTGCGACCGCGCTGAACAACGTCCAGGGCGCTCGTCCATCCCTCGTCCCCCACGACCCCGCCGYGGCAGGGAAACCCCCGCTGCCTCCCCCCGCTCGCTCGCGGCACGCGCAGCCGGCCGGGCTCCGGAGGCCGCGGCCGAGCGCGCTCCCGCCGCCCGCTCCCTCGAGCGGCTCCATGCGAAGGCGGCGGGCCTCTCGCGATTGCCAGCGAGCACTGCGCGGGGAGGGGGCCGGGGGGGCTCCACGCTAGACATCAACAAAGCAGAAGGTTAATTTGAAACTCACAGCCCTGCTGCTCGCAGGCTTGTCTCGCCCTCGCCGCCCGGCTCTCCTTCCTGTGCAAAGCCTGACATCTACAGTTCTGTCTGGCACAGTAAGGGGCTGC
This sequence comes from Rhea americana, assembly GCF_003343005.1. Classification (NCBI taxonomy): domain Eukaryota; kingdom Metazoa; phylum Chordata; class Aves; order Rheiformes; family Rheidae; genus Rhea; species Rhea americana. Next base: position 607,293 of record NW_028186342.1, read on the forward strand.
CGATCGGAAACGCTCGCAAGGACACCGGCTACGCGGCAGCCAGCCGCGCTCACGCTCCTCCGGCGAGCGCACGGCCCTGCCGAGAGCTTTTGCTCCCTCGCAAGTCAAGCAGGCGCAGATCAACCCTGGCCCTGCAAACAGATGTGCCTCTGGAGAGGAGACCACCCTGGCCGCACGTCGGTGCAGGTCCACCTTGCCGGCCGGCCTTGCCGCGCCGGGAGCACCAACAGCCACGACGCACCACATAAACCCATCCACAACCAGCTCCTACTGCTGCATGCTGACACTTAACACTGCCATATAAAGCAAACCTAAAGAGCGCCAGGGCCTCATCATGCAACCTCGGCACCAGACTGCAAGAACCCGCTTCACCCTGCAGCTCGGGAGCGACCCTTGTGGCAGCGTCCAAGGGTTCATACGCGAGCTTCTGCAACACAAGAAGTAGGGATGAAATACTCGAGCTGGAGTGTATAGCAGGAACCCAAAACATCTTCAAAATAGAGGAACGGCCCTGATTAACTGTTTCTGTAACTCACTAACACACACCTACGAAACCCAGAGGTTCTGTGCTTCAAGTACTCCCTGTATTTAATCTTCTGAACTCATCTCCTGCCCTGCTAGCACACAGTATCTCACCAAAAATACCTCGGTGAGGAATCCACAGATTCTGTATCACCCTCAAAACCCTGCACCTGACTGCAACCCCTTGAGCTCCRACTGGCTGCACTGGCACATCCCCCTCGTCCGTACTGGGGAGATCTTCCAGTTCTTCGCGCAGCTCCGGCGTAACAAAAAAACCCAAAACCAACGAGCACATCACCAAACGTCACAGAGGTTCAGGAAACCTGGCAGTCCGAGCCACCAGCACCAGGCACCTCACCGCAACGTGGCGGCGAGCAGGGGGATATGTGCTCTGCACGCTCTGGAGGGCCGGCCTGCTCGCACGGAGCCGGCTGCGGCAGCCGAGACCAAGGAGCATCGCAGGAGCAAGCCAGCCGGTCGCGGCGGACGCTGCCTGCGGCCGACCAGCGGAGCAGGCGGGATCCTGGAAGCAAAACGGTTCATCTTGGGAACGGGGACGCTGCAGGGCGGGAAGGCGACCGCCTCGGAGCAAGGCCGGAGACGCGGCCGAGGCTGAACGGCGCCTTTCCAGGACGGCCCTGCTCCCATCCTGCCTGAGGACTCGGTGGCCCTCTGGCAGGCAGCAGGTACCATCAACACAAACGCTTGCAAAGMGCTGAGGTGTTACAAGCCACGCCAGCTTAACTTCTGCACGTACAGGGAAAGGGGGTGCCGGAGGGGGGGACGGGAGAAAACCTTTTCCCAGACCTGCTAAACACATCACCTCCTCCAGCATCGCCCCACACCAGAGGAGCCAGCACAACTCATCTCTTGGGAGATTTAAAACCTGAAAGCTTGAGCGCTTTAGGGCTGGCACCTTCGTAGTCCCAGGAACCCGAGCTACGTGGTTCAAAACACTCGGAAACGTTTGTTTTCTGGGGAAGAGAGAAACCCTGC
>NW_028186342.1:610510-613261 GCF_003343005.1 Rhea americana
AGAAAAGAAAGAAAATAAAAAGAAAGAAATCCAGCAAAGCAACCTCTGCAGCCAGAAGCGGAGTTTCTCCCCCCTCCATTTCTTTTGTTTGCTTTTGTTTCTGGCCGAGGGCTGCGGGCAGAGCGGGGACCTGGGCTGGACGGGGACCCGGGAGCCTCCGGCCGGAGGCGCCGCGGGAAGCAGCCCCGGGCAGCCAGGCGGAGCGGGAGCGCCGGGCCCGGTGCCCGCGGAGCCGGGGCAGCGCGGGAGCCGGGCCCGGCGCCCCCCGCGCCGCGCTTGCTGCCGGACCAGACAGCGCTCCCTAATGAGGGAGCATTACCGCCAGCTTGTAACGCTGAATTTTTAATGCCGCCCAGGGCTCCGTTACATAACGGAGGGGACCCGGGAGCGGCGAGCGCCGCGGGGCCGCCCCGGCGCAGGTGGCCGGCCCCGGACCCGCCGGCGGCCGTTCTCCCCGCCAGCGCCGCATGACAGCTCTCGCATAATACCCATCCGAATTCCTGCCCTATCGGGAGATTTAAACAAACTTTCCTGAAGCGTGCGGACGGGCGGACGATGCCGAACGCAGGCTCTCGCCTCCGTCACAAAGCGGCAGGGAAATTATTCCAAGCCAAAGTTCACCCGCGTGTTCGCTGCGTGCTCKCGTATGTTCGAGCACACGGAGCCTCCGCTGCTCCTCTCTGTAATACCCTAAGACTGTAAATCTATAACCACTGCAATGATTTAGTGATTAAAAACATGATAACATATTGTGTAACTGCAAACCACAGAATCCCTGCCAACTCTCCTCCAAGATACAGGAACAAAAATACAGAAAATGTGTTGCTTGCAGCAGTCTTCCTAAACTCAACTGAAAGATTTTAATAATAATAATAAAAAAACACAGACATCAGAAAAAGGCTGGATACAATGTAAGGCTGGAAAAAAAATTAAAGGACGAATCTTAAATACGATTCTTGCTCTAACAAATTACAATCTAAACATGCCTCTCTTTTCTCTCTTTTTAAGTTTGTCGTAACTGGAATAACTGGTCTTGTGTGATGTCTTGCATATTCAAAGTGCTTTGTAATAGGATACGGAGACCAAACCTTATTTGCCTAAACTCAATGGGTTTTATTTTTTCCCCTTCTCCCCCCCCATTTCTTTTCCTTTTATTTTCCCTCCTTTTTTTTTTCCAAACCCCGTTTCTCCCTTAAAAAAAGGGGGGGGGGGAAGGAGGCAAAAGGAAGAGAAAGCTTTAAGCTGTAAAGCAAATACCTGAAAGAGGAGGCTACAATTCGTAATACGACGAGGAAAGTCAAATATTATATATATATTTTTAAAGGCAGCTGTGGGAGTTTTGGCCTCTAAGCAGCCAACTTGACCCCGTTCTCTCTATTCTCTTATTTCCCCCGTTGCAGGATTCCTGCACCTTCAGTCGGATTCGAACTCAATGTGACCCTAAGGAGGGAGTCACCGAGCCTCCAGAAAATTGCTCCATATTAAACAGGAGCGAGAAGAAGAGACAGACGGACAGACAAGGCAGATGTATACGTATTACATATCCACACCAAGTGCAGGACATACCCAAGAGCAGCTTCAAGCACAGCTTGAAAGAGAAACAGATCTTTCTCAGAGTCCCCCCAAAAAGGGGGGGGGGGTAAGAATTTCAAAAAAACCAAACCCAATTTATAAATAATTCACACTAAAAATGTGTGTACGTGATACATACGTACATATAGAAACACACACATGCACACGTACGTGTACTCGCACACAAACGCACACTCTTCTCTGGAGATTTAGTTTCAAAAGAGTATGAATTGCTTTCCCTCTGAAGGCGAGGGAACAGTTTATTCAGAGGAATCAATAGGAAAGAGCATTTGCAAATATTTAGATAAGCACTGTGCGATTCAGCATTAAGTAATTAAAAACTGAAACTGAGAAAGGGGGGATTGGCCTACGGTGGCGTTTGCTGCCTTCACCTCTCCCATCCCCCTAGCCGCATTCTTTCCAAAACTGAGCCTCTCCACTTAAAATAAAAATAATAATTACTCTCATTTGCAATTCCATTTCAAAATACATCCCCAAGACAAATCCACTTAGGCAGCAAAATTTCAGGGTCTGGGCAGAGGGCTGGAACGGCATTCGGATTAGAACAATTTTAAGTAGTTCTTCACCCCTTTGTTTTCCAGCGTATTAACTACACAGAATTATACATATTTAATCCCGCCGAAGAAACCTTACACCGCACCGAGGGTCCTGGGAAGTGTCAGTGCTCCCCGAACAGGCCCGCGGACGTCAACTAAATTAATCCCACGCTCGAGAATTCGTCAACACCGAGCACGCTCCCCGCGAGCGGCCGCGCGGGGCGGCGGGGCCGCGCGGAGCGGCGCGCAGCGGGGCCGCCCCGCCGATTATGCAGATGGCGGAGGCCGAAGCCCCGCGCCCGCCGCCGCCCCTGCGCGCCCGCTCCGCGCCGCTCCGCTCCGCGCCGCACAAAGCCCGGCGGCGCGGCGCGGCGCGGCGGCTCCGCGGGCGCGCAGCGGCACCTGCGCCCTGCCCGGCGCGGCACAAAGTTTGCCGCGGAGCCGCGCCGCGCCGCGCCGCGCCGGGGGGCGGACCGGCCCCATGCAAAGCAGCGCGGGCGCCCGAGCAGGAGGAGCCGCGCGCGGGGACGGGGCGGAAAAGTTGCCACTTACGCGGTCGCTGCTCGGCGGCGGCGCTCTCAGAGCCGGGCGGCGGCGGCGGCGGCGCGGGGGGGACGGAGCC
>NW_028186342.1:614236-623592 GCF_003343005.1 Rhea americana
GCGGCCGCCCCGGGGCGCGGGACAGCTGATCGATGCGGCCGCGGCCAGGCTCGCCGCCAGCCGGGCTACAGGTTTCACCAGCCATCGCTGGCAACAGCTTTGTCATTTTCTAAAAATAAGAAGCTAAAAGTTATTGTAGAAGAAGGGGCTTTTTTTGTCCCCTGCACAATATGCCTTTTGTGAGTTTAATGCCATTCTGGGGCTCTCTATAGCCCCGGACAATGGGGAACTCCAGGAGGCGGCTGTGCCTCTGCCTTTTTTCTTTCTTGCTTTCTCTTTTCTCCCCCCCTCCCCCTCCTCTTTTTTTCCTTTTTTYCCCYYTTTTTAGGAAAGGATGCAACATTCCTCCAGTCCCAACAGAATCTGTGGTTTGATTAAATAAATATTTCTCTAGTGTTACGGTAACGTTTTTCACTTTCAGTTCTGGTCCATTTGTGATTATTATTTGAAATCTTTATTTCCAGCAGCTTATCACTTTTCCCTCCCCGATCCAGCCTTGGTGAAAAATGTAGATGATCGCTGGGAATGTGGGATTCGGAATTTAGGAGGTGAACCAGTAAAGAGACTCTATCCAGGATTCAGGAATACGTTTTCTTCATCTTTCTATAAGAGCCTGTTTTATTATTGACACCAATGCAGCTGAATTAATTCATCTCTTTTTGAAAATCTAAAGAAGCTTTTTGAATTTTTTTATTTTCTTTTTTCTTTTTCTTTCTTTTTTTTTTTTTTTTTTTTTTTTTTTAATAGTAACCTAAATAATTAACTTCCTGGTTTATTTCATAGTATTGAACAAGGAATGCAGTTGCGGTCAGTTTTTCCATTCGGGAGAATCTTAATGTAGATGTATTTTATACGGCAAGGTAATAAACTGCATGTTTGTTAGTAAATATTTTTAATGAAATGTATCAAGCTTTCCATATTTCTTAGCATGGGGATAGCCRTTTAGAATGTGGACAAGTCCCTTTAGTGGGATTGAGGAGGGGGGATAAAAGAAGAGGAAAAGCTACTAGAAATTTGCAGTAGTGCCATAATAGTTGATACGTTTCTGGAAGTGTCTTGCATTTTGGGGATATTCGCAGGTTGTAATAATTGAGGTTTAATACGTGCCATAGTTGTTTGAATATTGTAAGTTCAACACTGATGTGCAGTACTGTTAATGCRCATGCTGTGCATGAGTTCTTACAGTTTGCTAAATGGAGAGACTCAGGTATGCTTCCAGTTTGCCTTAAAATACTGACCTTAAAAACCTGCCGTTCCCTGCACAAAATGTATTTGCCCACCTTTATGGGAAGAATGACTGTAACATTACTTGCCCTTCCAGAGAAAACCAGCAAGCCCTCCGGCAAGCAGAATTTTGCAAGGCTGCTTGGTGCGCTGTCTATAAAGGTGCACGTAACTTGTAACTGTTGTTCTTACTCAATATGAAACAAACGTGGTTTGATGATAATGTCGAGATGAGAATAAAGTAACCATTGTCTTTTAGTACTTGGTGTAACTTGCAAGAAGTGYGTATTTTCACCAGAAGCTGGTGATCCCGCGGACCCGTCTGAGAACAGGGGCCGCCTACGTACGCGCTTCTTGCGGAGTAAAGAAAAAGTAACGGTGTGGAGAAGGGGATGAGCAGACCGCTGTGGATACTCCAGCACTGGGCACCTCAGAAAGAGCGCGTGCAGATGCACAGGGTCTAGCAGACGCGTTCATTTTCTCTGCACTGCGAATTCTAGTTTTGCATTGCCGTCCTTTAATTTCCCATGACAACATATGGATTCCATAAATGCAAACATGCCGGAGTGCATCTGTCTGGGCAGCTAACGCAAACCAAACGTCCCCCTTTTCGGCGGCTCTGCCGTTGCCGCGGCCGGGCTGCGCTCTCCCCTCCCGCGGCCGTCCCCGCTGCTCCGGCATTCTTGTCCTTTTATGCTCTCGCAGTGATCTGGAGTGCCCGGGAGGGAGGAGGGCGGCCGGCGCGGGGCCGGAGCCCCTCGCCGAGGCAGCCAAGGGTTAAGCGGCCCGGCGAGGGGCGAGCCCCGCGCCGGGAGCCCGGTCCGCCGTGGGTGGGAGGCTCTGCGCTGGGGTCAAGTCCTAGGACATCTTTCTTCCCCTTCCGTAAGGGCGGAAGGCGAGGGAAGGAGCGCAGCAGGAACTGGGCAGAGCGACGGAGCAGGTCAAGGGGAGGCGAAGTTTGGCCCCTCGTCCTGGACGCCGCAGCGCGGACACCGGAAAATGGAGGAGCTCCCGTTTCTGCAGGGGGCAGGAAGAGGCGGCCGGGTCCGCGTGAGGAGGACACAAACAAGTAGCCGCTGCTGGACTAGCCGCGTAAAACCACTGCACAAAGATCAAAACAAACCTAAGGAATTAGGGAATGATTTGTACAGTAATTGTTGGGTACGGCATTCAAATATGTGTGTACTTCTCGTCTAGAAATTTAGTTCCATTAAGATTTCTTTGTTCTGGGCAAAAAGACAACCTAGTTGCTAAAACAGAAGAAGGGACTACCTTTGCTTTAATTAGCAACCTTGACACAACCTTATCTGTAATGCKGCGGATGCCTCTTATTTCTGTATATGCATCTCTGCATTTATGTAGGTAGGATTTTTGCTTCAAATATCTTTTAATGTGCTTAGCAGAAAGAAGCTCTCAGTACAGTATCAGATCTGCAGGAAAAACTAGACAGATTTTTTTCCCATAGGAAACATGTTAAAGACAGCTGAATTATTAGATTAACCCTATTTTTTTGTCTTGCAGTRTATCTGATGTATTTGTGCATAGAAACATGTAGTTTCATTTATACACTATTTTGAACAGACGGAACTAATGCCGGTGCTTTAAAGGAAACTCACCATTTGTTAAAATGCATAAAGACTGTGAGCAACAACTTAGCTGCAAAACGTTTCACTTCCGAGGCAGCGTTTGTGGCTTTCTGGAGGGAGCTCTCGGAGGAGGCGGCGGTTCCCCCTGYGGTGCAGGTGCCGGCGGGCCCTGCCAGCGGGCACGGTGCCCCCGGCCGCTCAGCGCCTTCGGGGGCGCAAGCCCTGTGCCGAGGCACGAGTGGCCAGATCTGCATACGGCTGCGGTGAAAACAGTTGACTACAGTGAATTTTTAGGGAGCCGCAACTGTATCGTGTTTCTCTGTCATCAAACTGGCTGCATCCTACCTCCTTCCACTTGGGAATATGGGGGAACTGGACAAAAACTTTGAAGTAGAAGAGGTCTACTGGACTGTCCATTAAACCGACACTAGAAACTAATGTATGGAGATGGTATGCATATAGCAAGAAAAAAGTTCCAGGTTATCTTTCTAAATTCAGGCTTAAAAAATCATTGTGAAGAAAAACCGTGCTTAGAAAAAAAAATCTCCATAATATCATCCATTTACGTAGCTTTGTGCTTCTTGGAAATATGTCTGAAGAATTAGAACAAAGCGTAGAAGGCCAGAGTCCTTGAAGTAGCTCCAAATGATAAAGTCTGCCATTCATTTTAAACACAGCATGCATTGTGAAAACACAGGTCAATTTGAAGGCATTTGTCAGATTTCCAGTTCCCTCTACTCCTTTGCAATGGAAATTTGCAATCAAATCCCTATACCAGAGTTGGGAAGTCTGGCTTTATCTGTGTTATTACTTTGCTCAAAGCATTGCTCAGGTAAGATCCTTTTATTTAGAAAGTTTGTCTGCATGAAGTTGCATACAAGCAGGAGGAAAGGCTGACATGAAATAAGCTGCAGCAGATGAATTTATTTTGGGGTTTGAAAAGGAAGAAAAAAGTACAGATGATCAGAAGCGGCCGACTGCAAAGGGCTGTACGTGCTGCAGAAGCGATCTGATACCATTTAAAGACACCTAGCAAGAGGCATGGAAGGGGCTATGCCAGCAGCAGCACGTTTGTTGTTGGGATGCAGAAATGCAGCAAGGCTCATAAACAGGGGCTGGAGAGACGCGCTGCTGAGCAATCCTAGCCAGAGCCACGACTTTCTTCTGGAGGCATGTATGTATTGCTTAACGGGCAGGGGGCCGAGGTCCTTTACTGCGAAGGGATCTGCTGGGGGGGTCCTCTGGGAGAAATCGCACAGTGCAGGATTTGGGAGCGATCTGGAAGGCGGSTGAATAATCAGAGGCATGTTTGTTCCCTTCCTTTGTTTGTAATGTATTCCCGTTCTTCTTGATTATTAAAATAAATGTGTCCATCCATTTTGTACTCACTGGACTTAGCATAACCCCTAGGAGTGATGGGACATCAACGGGCTTTTCTCGCTAGCTCAAAACCTCCGGCTAGGTTGCTGCATTCAGATTGAGTGAATAGCCCTGAAGTCAACTTGYGGATTTTTTTTTTATATGAATTTGCTTTTTTGCAGGCCTTAACACAAGATGACTAGATGTGTTTGTGATGGAAACAAACACTTGGAATACAACTATATGTTTCTTTGCTTTTTTAAAGAAAGGAAGAAAAAAGTCTTGGCATTTAATTAGGACTCGCTAACCTGATAAATATTGAACATCATTTCTTTGCGAGCTGTTGCTTATGCTCAGAATACTCTACGGATATATTCCACAATTGCACTTGTTTAATGCCTGTATCACCTCATGCCTATTGTATTTATGTTGTCATCAATGTCAGATTTTAATTAAACAATTAAATCACTGTCACGGTAATTTCCCTAGAAAACTATTTTAAATGAAAAATCTCACTATAAAACTAAGTGTTTGGGAACCATCTTAAAAGGAAAAGAGAGAAGTAAGTTACAAAACAAAATTAYGGATCCCACAGAATTAGAAAGAAAAAAGATGTTTTCAGCACTGAGGAAAATTCTGTTTTACCAGGTAGTTTCCACAAAATTCAGTGTGTGTCAATACAGTAACTGAAATAACTTGCTTGAGGCTAGTCAGGGTCTTTGAAGCTCAGATGAAGTTGGGGGACTCTCACCCACAGTCCACGCAATCCTGCAGTCGCCCCCCACTATGGACAGTGGGGCCAGGAGCGAGTCCCACCACCCACATCTTCATCATTTCCATGCAGGTCAGGTACCAAACACACCCTGGAAAATACTCTATCTGCTTTCTTCCCCTCCAAATCATTTTAGGATTAAGATCAAGATTTGCAGAAAAGCCTGCATCAAATTAGTCAATAACTTAAGCACCGATATCAGCTATACTTACTATACAGTAACCATGTACTCAAAATCTACGCTGTAAGCAATAAGAAATCCAATCTGACACTGCATCTTTGCTACAGTTAATCAAATAGTTCATCGTTACCTCTTTGTAAATATAGGTTCTTATTCCTGTAAATTTACAAAAGGTGGAAATGGGAGGGGAGTCTGTATGTTTTCTTACAGAAAACCACAAATACAAGACGTAAAATCCATCAGACAGGATATCTGAAAGAATCATGCTCCCATACATACATTTCAGAATATTACCTGTATTTAACATAAGCACATCTGACATTTGCAGCAGAGCCTGCGATGCGAGGCATGCTTATTTAAATTTGGATTCCCGCATGTGATTTCAGCCGGCGATGTACCCTGCAGCTAACCCTGACCCTCCCCTACGAGCCCGTAGAGCCGCTTTGATTTGTGCCCTCGGAGGGCTGGGATGTGGGAACCAAACACCAGGGAGCTGCCGCAGCCGCGGACGAACGCAGGCTCCGCTCCTCCCTCCGCGGCCCGGCGGCGCGGACGGACGGACGGACGGGGTGCAGCGGGGCTGGGGGAACTGCCTCTTGCCACAGACTGCCTCCGGCACCCCATCGCACCGGGAACCCCACGCGGGGTTTCTTTCACCCTCTGCTGCGTTTTCCTTGGAATGCAGCTTTGCCGATTTGGTTTTGCCTGGGATGCGTGTGGTTTCCATCAGCCCTGACGTGTTTTACAGCTGGGGATGATCTGGGGGGCACAGCTAGCCTGTCCATTTGCAGCCAGGTCTGATGTTTGTCTGCTGCTGTCTCTAATTTTTTCCTGCGTTGCCTCCATGAAACGGCGAGATCAGCCGCTCCGTACTGGGGAGCGAGCGGGGAACCAGGCCTGTCCCTGCCTCCCTGCTCCCCGGAGCTCGCTTCTTGCAGAAGCGCCTCACTGGCAGCTCCYCTTCCCTCCTTCCCGCGGCTGCCCRGYGGGTCYGGSGCTCGGCCGAGGAGGCCCAGGACAGAGGTCTGCTCGGACGGCTGCCGGGGGACCCTGAGCCCGCCGCACGGCATCCTCAGCCAGCGCTCACCCCCTGCACGCTCGTCCTGCCAAGCACTCGCTTTACCGGAGGAAAGCTGCCCCTGAACCTCCACCAGGACAGACCACGGCCTCGCTGCGACCCAGCAGGGCCACCCTGGTGTTACCGAGTAAGTGCCTCCATTAACAGCAACTTTGCTGCACATATGCAGACAGAAACACATGTTTCTATACTTCACAAAGAAAGGGGGAAACGATGGGATTGCACAGAACCCTCCTTCTCCCGGCAGCAGAGGCCGTGCTGGAGGAAAGTATTGCTCATAATGACACTTAAGCCCAGACACTTGAATGCTAAAGGTTAAACTTACATTCTTCGAGAAAGGGCTCCTTGCCAGCTTGAACTGGGTTGTGTGTTCACTGCAGCCTCCTTCTCCTCTTCATCCACTCTCAATCCACTCTTATTTGTTGAAATAACTGAGGGGGTATTTTTTTGTTTTTTTTTTCCTAGTGTATATTTATTTTCTATGCCAGTCCTCAGCTTTATGTCTGTCATAAGGTTAAAAAGAATAGTAACTATCAGTCTAATTCTGGTACAAAAGTCTTTTTTTTTTTCCTAGCTGAAAACTACTACAGGTTCAATCCAGAAAAGACCAGTCTAAGCACATTTTCTATCTTCCAGTGAAACAAAACCCAAAGAACCTCTAATTCCTCTAATTCCTGCACTAAAAGTTAATATGGATTTAAAACACAAATTGAAAGGCCAGTACAAATACATAAACAATAGAATGGCGAAATCACTTTTAGCGACAATAACCACCAAGGCTGAAGACGAAATGGGTGGCAACGCTTCCAAACGTTCCAGTGACAAAGAGGAACAGGAAAATGCCCACCCCGGAACAGCACTTCAAGATGAGATGAGCGTAACACGAGAAAGCAGGCATACTGCTTGGATGCTCCCCGTAGAACTTAAGAAAAAAAAAAAAGAAGGGAAATAACATTATGGGTTTATATGCTTTCTAAAGCAGCAGTATCACAGAGGCTTTCCGAGGAGAATCAGTCTTGAGTTAAAGCGAGAAACAAGGATCCCTCTCTCTCATCAGCAGCTGAGAACAGCAGGTAGAGAAGATCCAGACTGGAAGGCCGGAGCAAATGCTTTGAGGAGGAGCATGGGAAAGAGCCAGGGTGAGCTTCAGAAGTCAAACGCAATTTTTATTTGGACGCGCAGATGATAAAAGCCTAGCGATGCTCGTTCTCCCTGCTTCCTGCAGCAAGGGAGCGGCGGGTTTGTGCTGTTCTGCGTCCCTTAAACAACTGCTCGCCGCAGTGTGTTTCTTGGCACGGCCCTAATTGTGTCTTCTGGTCCCAGTGGAAGTTTGCACTTTTTAATATCTCTTATTGCTTCTGCGACTGCTGCCACGAGTCAGCAATCACAAACAGGAAGCAATGACTCAGCAGAGGCGCAGCCGGCCAGGGACAGCAGCAGGACAAAATCCCCCAGAGCAGGAGCACAGGACCCGGGGCCAGCACGGCATCTGCCCCTCCGCGCCGCGCCGGGGCGGCAGGGCACGGCCCGCGGCCAGCTCGCCGCGGCTCTTCGGAGGCTCGCGAACTCGCTGGGCCCGCCAGCACCACCGGACCCGGCCGCGACCCAGGCGCTCGACGGCCGCGACCCAGGGGCTACGGGATCGTCGCCGAGCGGCACGACCCCTTGCCCTCGGTCAGCGCCGGGTGCCCGCGGGGCCCCTTGCTTTCCCACGGGCGGGCAGGAGGAGCGGGGCGGGCGGCGGGCTCCGAGACCCCCGCCGGCACGGCGGCCTGGCCCTCCGAGGGCCCGGGGCGGCGCGGGCAGGGACGGGCGCAGGGCGCCCGGGGCCCGGCCGGGGAAGCGGCACGCGGCGCGGCGCCTGCTGCGAGCAGCGTTCGGTCTGTTTTCCAGCCGCGCTTAGCAGCGGCTTCCCTGCACACTGAGGCTGCGTGCGCGAGCGGCCGCGCGGCGCCGAGGATTGGCTGCGGCCGCGGGCTCGCGGAGAGGCTGGTTAAGGAAGCGCCACCGACCGCGCAGCCCGATTACATAACGCCCCGAAAAGCGACCGCCCGGGGAGCCTCCTCCGGGCAGCGRCGACGCAGAGAGGTATCCAACGCCCGCCTTTCGGCCGAGGGCCGACGGCGTGTTTACGGCACAGCCCGACGCGGTGCTCGGGCTGCGAACGGCTCTCGAGAGGAAACCTGCTTCCCGGGGAAGCGTCTGCTGCTCCCTTTCAAGACAGCGCTGCACCCTGCAGACCGGCGTTACTCGAGTCCTTGTAAAATTACCACTAATCTCTGCACTCAGGATGCCTTGCGTTTTATGGGTCCTTTCTATGACAGCAGCTTTGTTTCGTGGGGCCAAAAGAAAGTGCGGAGCAGGGAGGAACAGGCACCTGCTGCAGGAAGATCCGCGACAGGGCTCCCCCCTTCCGGCTCTCTGCTCCCGCAGCTTCTCCCCGCCACTCCAACGGGTTATTTATAATTACCGGGCATCAGCCACGTGAACGACACGCTCTCGCGCCTGGGAAAGATCCCGAACAGGAGCCTGCAGGGTGCATTTCCGCTCCCGCGGGCGAGGCGGCGGGAGCAGAGCCGGGACCCCGCGGGCCGGCCGCCCCAGCGCGCACGACGCTTCGGGCCACGGGGCGCTTGGAAACCCCGATTCCACGCGGCACCGTCGCGTTCGCCGCAGTTCCTAGCTCAACTGCTAGACTGCACCGAGAAGCATCGCAGGAAAGGCGCCCTTCAGGGGGGAACTGAGCGAGGGAAGAGCCAGCCGGGAAGCGCGTTCCCGGTGCTTCCCCCAACTTCCTACGCACGAACTCCTGCTGCCGCTCGCGGGCAGCGCTGCTCGCGGACGCTCGCTCCGGCGCTCGGGCTCCCAGCCTGCTCCCGGCCCCGGCAGCGCTTCCTGCAGTTCCGGGCGCCTCCGGCTCGGCGGGAGCGCCCRCTCCGGCCGCGGCGCCTCCTCCAGCCCGGACCCCGCCGTCTCCCCGCGCACGGAGAAGCCACTTCTGCTCTCCCCGCGACCCCGTAAATCAGCAGAACCTCCCCGCGCTGGCGTGCCGGCCCGGCCGCTCCCCGGCGGGCCCCGCGTCTTYAGCGCGCTGGCGTGGCAGAGCTCGGCGCCGCGCCGCTGCCTCGCGCCAGTGCCCGCGGGCGCGGCGAGGGA